>NC_064926.1:337866153-338167153 GCF_023897955.1 Schistocerca gregaria | reverse complement strand
ATCAGAGCTTACGCTTGTGCTTCCACCCCAGGTGGGAAGTTCTTCGTGCGCTGTCGTCGCTTAACTGTTGGCGACGTTGAGTTTTTGGAACTTCACTTTCACCTATTTTCTCCGCACCCACTGAACGTTTTCGTGTGCACCTCTTCTCGTTTGTGTGACTTTCGGTCTGTTGTCGGGCACTCGCTTCCGTCACCGACCTTCGACGTTTTTTCCCGATATATTTGCACCTCAATATTTTGAGACAGTGAATCTTTCGACTGCTCTAGTATGTATAACGTAGCGGAGCAACCTTGTGTCTATTCTTTACGGTGCGAATGCTGGCAGGACAAACCGGATTTCTCACGACGCCACAAAAGCATTGTGAGGTTGCTCCCTTCCTGACTTCACTACAGTTTACGGTTCCAGCTGAAACGTGCAGTTTTCGCAGCACGCGGTTTTCAGTGTAGATAAGCTTGAGGTTATGATAACGCCGAGCATCTATAAGCGCTTCCGTACCCAGTCTCGAACGGGCTGCTGCACAGGCAGCTGCTATGAACGACTCACACAGTTGCGAAGTTTTAGGCGTCTTTGGCTCTCACGTGCTACTGTTTATAAGGCCCTTGATAACACGGAAATCATTACTGGAGTCATGAAAAACACAAAGTGAAGGTGAAAAGTATTGCTTCCCATGATGTCCGTGATGGTCTTTGTGTTTTTGCAGGTGGTACGTATTTGGAATTTTTTGCTTATAAAGGATGATAGATTTATTCATGGCCCTGGTTGGCTTACCGTGACTGTTGTTCGCCGTGGGGGTACTGAGAATATTTTAAAATTATAATAACCATAACGTCATAACGTACCTTACTTTTAATGTTGATGAAGTTTTAAATAAGGATATTGATACGTTTTATTTTCATTGTACGATGCCTTTTGTGCTGAGGACTCATGGACAGAGTAAGCTGGATCAAGAGGCAGCTGTTAATGTGTGGCCTAAGGTTGGGTTGGGTTGTTTGGGGGAGGAGACCAGAAAGCGAGGTCATCAGTGTCATCGGATTAGGGAAGGACAGGGAAGAAAATCGGTCGTGCCCTTTCAAAGGAACCATCCCCGTATTTGCCTGGAGCAATTTAGGGAAATCACGGAAAACCTAAATCAGGATGGCCAGAGGCCGGATTTACCTGTCGTCCTTCCGAATGCGAGTCCAGTGTGCTAGACGCTGAGTCACCTTGCTCGGTGTGGCGTAAGGGATTTGGTGTATGCGAAGGTGTGTTTTTGGTGATTTGATGGTATATTATGGTAAATAAAGATCCCTGATACAAAAAGAACGAGACATTGATCTCGCCAAAAGCCGAGAGACGATTCTTCGTGTTGTAGCTCTCAGGAGCACTTTGGAATGCCGTCTGTGTGAGGCACCCCCATGCATCTCTGTGACTGGCGGCCTATGATTTGCGCATGCATAAACCTCGGCCATATAGTAGTGTAGTTTGTGTTTTTGTCGTCTCCGGCCGCCGCGAGAACTAGATGTTTGCGACTGAGCCTGATCACGTCTGACTCAAATATATAATAGTAAGCCGGCCTTAGCGCCTTTGGCTACTCAAGCAGCATCAACCTGAATACAATTTTCTGTGTAGGACTGCCACTGCGACACGGGGACAACGGCGACAATAAACACACGTCCGTTGTTCCTGTACAACACGAGGCCAACTAAATAACTGTGGGGGCGTCCATAACGAAGAACTTGGACAAGCATAAAACATGTTCATACAACGAGCCGCAATGGGCTCATATTTTTAGAAACTGTCAAAATGCACCACAACAATAGTGGGACGAGGCAAGTCTTCCAAAATTTACAACGGGATTAAACGACACCAACACAGGACAATGACACCGAATCCCTTAAACACGTCCACTTACTTACAAGTACGAACAACGAGATTATAGCAAACTAAAATCCATCTAGACAAATAATTTATCGGCCAGGTTCTCACAATACGTTCACAGAAGATGCTACTAAGTGCACATATAACGAGCAATGGTACCTGCAGTCTGAGTTTAGGGGCTGGTACAGCGCTCGCTACACACATCCGATACTTTCCGGCCACCCACTCGGGAATGTGCAAATTGTTCCCCCGCCAGTAAACACTACACGCATCCTGTCACTGAGACATTGAATCCACCAGGTTTCAAACAGTGACTACACGATCTTAACTCACAACACGACGGACAGCAAACTGTACGACACTAAACTTCACGTGATTGAACTAATGGGCATACAGGGCACAAATGGGTCTCATTACCGACCACACGTCACAGTGGAACCACTCAAAATGGAGCCATAACCTATTCCCGAACGTGTGATCCTAACTAAAGAGGACACATAAGCCAATGAAAGAGCAAACCGGCTCTGATAGCAGCCCGTAGGTTCCGACGGTGGGAAGAATTCTAAACCTTAACTACCAACGCATACCCTACATGTGTAACTAAGTCCCGCTGGCAAGTCATAGCGGAACTACTCCCGGAGCTGCGAGTATACTCGATTCTCGGACACATGACAAAATATACATCAGGAACAGGCGCGATTCTTCTTACAAACGCGCACCAACAATTTTATGTGAGTTGTCAGACACAATCCACATCTGGAACTGGTGCTGGTAGAAGCTAACCAAGGGTAGGTAGCACTTCCACTATTCGAATAAGTCAACAAATAATGTGACGGGAAAGAGCATAGTTCAAAATCATTTCCCCTTTGCGCCATGTACTATAGCGCCAATGCATAATGTCCTTGGTCAAGCAAACTCTTAGGACAGCGGGCGTAAACGTACACTAAAAGTACAAGCAAACACTTCAAACTTCGGAATGTTAGAAGTGCGACTGTAGAACTGAACAAACACTTAGCTGACCGCAGCTAGTAAGAGAATTACCCCCTGGTACATACGTTCACTACGTTTTTCCTGACGTCCTGTATCAACCCTGTCACATGAGCAGCTAAACAAAGCACTACTGTCTTGACGATGGCCCGCCGGAGTAGCCGAGCCGTTCTAGGCACTTCAGTCTGGAACCGCGCCACCGCTACGGTCACAGGTTCGAGTCCTGCCGCGGGCATGGATGTGTGTGATGTCCTTAGGTTAGTTACGTTTAAGTGCTTCTAAGTTCTAGGGGACTAGTGAGCTCAGATGTTAAGTTCCATAGTGCTCAGACCATTTGGACCTTTTTGAGCCTTGGCGATACAAAGAGAATGATCGGGACCTTAAGAAGCGGCCGCGACTATCGGTTAGTTCCACACTGAAGCACGTTCCGAGAGATAAGCCACTCTACTACCTGGCCGCTGCAAGCGTGTGGTCACGCTAACAGCCTTTAGGGAACATCAGGCAGACAGACAGCGTCCCGCACGGAAGGTGACGGAATTTTTTTGAATGCGCGCAAAGCAGGGCCGCACGGTCCACCAGAAACAGTAAGGCCTTCGGTACTCCAGAGGTACAAATGCACTGTACTCACCGTACACATCACACCACCTGGGGCGGCGACCGCAGGCCACCACCGACGCTGCTTCTGCTACAGGAGAGACCCCGCTTTCCGTGGACAGTGACATCACACCGCACACCTCTCACTGTAGTCCATGCACACTTTGCCCCTTCTGGTGCCACATCCTTGCACAGCACTTGCAATTCCCTTTTCCGTGACTAATTTTCGCAAGCAGAGTCCCGATTTCTACCAAATGCATCCCCACAGCAGACGATTATTTCAAGCGTATCCGCATAGCAGATTTCCCTCATCATTCCTCCCACGCTGCCCCTTTCTCTCCCCAGGGTTTCAGCACAATTCAATATCACTTCCACTTTCAGCAGTGTATTTTACCGCCAATGAATAACTTCCTTGGCGAAACAAACTCTTAGGACAGACGGCATAAACGTACACTAAAATTCCGACAAAATACTTTAAACATCGGAATGTGAGAAGTGCGACTGGAGAACTGAACAAGCATGTAGTTGAGAGTAGCTAGTAAGAACAATGCAACAGGGTACACACTATTCTTTCAGTGCTTCTGCACAAGTGCGTTATATCACCAGTGCTTTTGCAAGGATCAATTCCCTGGCCAGGTGCTTTTGTTCGACGTTTTCTCTACCGCGTGCTACCGCTATTGCTACTGCTACTGCTTTCACACTGCCATCTTGCATCTCAGATGCTATCCCGAGTGCTTTGCTATGGTGATTTTTCATCACTGATGCATCAATGGAAATCTTTCTTCCATCTCCTTTACTACATTTTTCTACCGTAAGTGTCCAGGCTGTTACTTTGGCGGTATGGTCTCCTTACAGACTGGCTCCAGGCAGCCTGCCTTTCTGGTCGCTCTGTGTCCCCCCTTACTAGCTGCATAGTTGCGGACGACGTCTCAGTCTGGAAAGCCCTTAGTTCGATACTAGGCTCTACATACATCACATGGCCGAGGACACAGCATTGTGCGAGGTTCTCCATCTGGTACATAGCGGCTGGCCTATGGGACGTCGATTCCTTCAGTATCTTACTGCTCCGGCCTACTGCTGTCAACGCCGTAGGCTGTCCTCTCCCAACTCGGTCCTCCTCATCCCTGGGATGACATTCACACTGTGGTCAGCATCCCAACTGCTCTCCCGTAGCACGCTTTGTCCTTCTTACATATTATGCACTGGGGTGTGATTTTGCCGAAGAGCGGAATGGTTGTGCCATCACTCACATAGTCCCTGCCAGGGGTGATACGCCTCTCTGTTGCACTGCTTCTTCCCGCGATTGGACACGTTAATGCCTTGGTTTCAGTTCTACTGTTGGGTGATCCTCATTAACGTGGACAGCAGTACGTGTATGTCCAACAGATCTGCCAGACAAACCATCCTTCCTTTATCCCACATTTTCTCAATAGAGGTCAGCCATGGCTTTTCTGTCCTCAACTCTATTTGGGCGCTGGTGACTTCGAGAGGCCGTCAGTAACGGCCTGGGACACTCGCAGGCAGAAATAGAATTTCCAGACGGTAACAACTACTGTAAACATATGAACCAATTGTGCCCTTGTCGAAGTCCACTCGTTGAGTCCTGTGGTTTATCTCCCCCTTTTGCTCCAGGTAGGGCATCATCTCAGCTTCCCGTCTCAGATGTTACAACTGCCGTTCAGCCTCACTCAACTGCAGTACACCCGGAGGAGCTGCTGGAGGACACACTTGTGCTACCAGCTCTTACACACGTGGAACTTCTTCAGTCACTATATACCTGATACCACCGGCATATGTCACATGGGTCTCCAATCAATCATCCCTCAGGGCGCGTGGCGGGAGAGGGGGGGGATGTCGGAAGTTATGCAACCCACATTACATCTGAGTTACGTGGGCAGCCAGTTTTCTCACAACACACACTATACAAGGGCTTATTTCAGTAGTGGTACAACTCCACCTTTCAAATGTATGGAGTTGTCCTCACGTACGTATCCACACAAGTCGTTTTTAATTACTTTGCATTGTGGGGCAGCTCCAGCTTCGTCCTGCTACCAACAGAGAGCACCCCAATGCTGACACATTAGAGAAAGCAAGCAGGAATTTATTCCAGCAGTGGTACAAGTCCGTGTGCTTTTATACATTGCAGAGTGTTGCTATTTCTTACAAAGATGATGGATTCAGGAGCATTACCAAGAGACTGTGATATAACTGATGATCTAGATTTACAAACGATTGCAGGGAAAAACAAGTTACTTACTTTTCTCTTAGCATCATAGACATTTGGTTCCAAAAAAGGACTATGCCAGAATGAAGGTCATGTTGACAATAACAATGGAAAATAAGGGTGTCTATCTTAATGTATTTCACATATACATATACTTTCAGTCATCTGGTGCTGTATAAATCATAACTTACGTTACTTTCTATCTAGATACCAGTACCAATGACGATGGAACTTCCAATGAAACTGCAAAAAATGACGAAACAGGAGACACTGTTAATGATGCCTGTGCGAACGGTGCAGCCGCAAATATACAGACAAGAAGAAAGCGTACACGAAGCAAGAAAGGTGAAAGGAAAACGGACACATATGAAAAACATATTCGAAAGAAAATAGGAACACTGAACAGGAGACACTGTTAATGATGTCTGTGCGAACGGTGCAGCCGCAAATATACAGACAAAAAGGAAGCGTACACGAAGCAAGAAAGGTGAAAGGAAAACGGACACATATGAAAAACATATTCGAAAGAAAAAAGGAACACTGGGGAGTTATACGTCACAGCAACTGGTAAAATAATTCCTCCAAAAACATTCCGCAATGTGGACTGCAGGTGTGCTCATAAATGTTTCAATAAAATTTCAGAGGATGAGGAAGTTGTTTGATAAATTCTGGGCTATGGGTGGTATTAATCGCCGAAATAGTTATCTGAATGGCTTATGCACGTATCATTCGGTTAACCACCGACAACCAAGAGATGGCTCTGGTTATCAAAAAACCTATATTTATGGATATCGATTACGTGTGATCGGAAACTGTACAATAGTATACAAGAAGTTTTTCTTGAATACTTTTGATATTTCTAATGGACGACTCTCTAGGCTTTAAAGAAAATGCAAGGAAGAAGGTACACCTCACCTTGATGGAAGGAGCAAACAGAACAAATGATCTGTACCGTAAGGTCTGATCAATGATGTAAAGGAACACATTAAATGCTTTCCAGTTTCCGAGAGCCATTATGCAAGGAAGGATAATCCCCACAAAAGGTTTTTAAATCCTGAGCTGTGTGTGCCCAAAATGTACGATTTGTACAAAGATAAATGCATATCTCAGAATAAAGAAATTGTGGGGGAGCACATCTATGGAAAAATCTTTAACAAAGACATCAACCTGTTATTTCGACCACCAAGTAAAGAAACTTCCTCTTTTTGTGACAAATTGAGCTTTGAAATGGACGCTGCTAACAATGCAGAAGAAAACAGAAAGCTTCAAACTGAATAGGAGTTTCACCTTAGGAGGGCTGAAGCTAGAAGAACAGAAATGGCTACAGACACAGCATGTAGTGAAGAGGCAGATTTCCAGATGTACTGCATCTCACCCGCAAAAAGCCAAAAAGCACTTGCATTTCCTAAACTGACAAAGTCGATATCGTCCCACAAAAGAAACATGTACGTGTATAATTTTGGTTCCCACAATTTAACTGACTGCAAAATCCGTATGTATTTTTCGGATGAAACATCTGGATCAAGGGGTTAACAAGAAATGGGCACCTGTTTATTGAAACATATTGAAAAGTGTGTCACTTCTCAAAAACAGGTAGTTGCGTACAGTGACACGTGTGATGGGCAAAACAGGAACACAAACATTTTCCTAACGCTAATGAAAGTGACACATTAACAGGTTTATATACAATGTTCAGTTTATTTTATTTCATTAGTGTTACAGCTCCATTACCTCCACTTTTATGCCTATAACGCTGCTGAAATTAATGATCCAAACAAATAGAAAGAAAGGTTCATATCTAGCAACAAGCTACATACTTCAATATTTCTGGTACCTCAACTGCAGATTTTTCAGCGCTCATTTCACTTTAGGACTGTGTATCTCAGAATGAACGAAAACGGACTTGTATCACTATTGAAATAAGCCCTTCATACGTGGTGACCAGAAGGCGATCGAGGTGCCAGCAGAGATCGCTGACCCACATACCTCTTTCCTACTCTGACCATGTGACAGGAAGCAAGACTGCATGCATCCTGGCACAGAAAGATGTACTAAGGCCAGCACACAATCTCTGAAAAGCCATTTCACTGCGAGTGGTCTTCCTGGAACTGATACCAAACGCCTATGCATTTCTTCAATCAGGAACAGAGCCAGTGCAACGCCGTCATCGTTGTCCGAACGAGCCTTCTCAACTTGCAGCGTGTCCGTCCAAAATAAGATGTGACACCCATTTGTTGACCAATATGTGGACTTCCAGTTTCTGTGTGTGTCTTTAAAAGCGGCTTCGGTGGACAGCAATCTGGTGACTTTGTATCCGTACAAAAGTGGGCGCAGATCCCCTTCGTTCCTATGTTACGAGTGTCAATAATTGTTACGAACGTCAAGAACTTTTAATCGGAATTCGGATGTTTAGTATATGTGTCAAGAACTTTATTCCATTCTACGTGAGCTAAGAATTTTAATGTACAATTCTTTTTTCTCCATTACCAGGATTTCTGCCAGAAGTACTGTTTTGTGTTGAACCCAGAAGAATTTATATTGTTCACGGCTGTTTTAAGACTCGATTACAAGAATAAATATTGTTTTCTCTGAATTTCAAATTAACTTGCTGTTCGTTTTATCGGTGGTTTTACTTTTTGACCGTCTGCGGTGGATACTTTAAGAAGCAGAATAACGTATACGTTCTGCTGTAGAAAATATGCAAAACTGTGCATTTTTCGTAAGTGGCGAAGAAAAGTCAGTTAACCTAATTCATAATAATGATGTGCGACATGAATATCAATTGCAGATACTCCTGGAAGCAATATTTGTGGCCTATAATGTATAAAACTCCACGATATTTTAGGGCATCTGGCATGAATCAGATTGAAATTATACTGTTGCAATAAATTTCTCTTCACAGATCAACAACGGTTGAAACTCTCTGACGAAGAGTTCAAAGGTAAAAACACATAAGTTTCCATTTTTTTTGTCATGAAGTATTTTACAGTAAACTTTTCCGGATGCGTGTTCACCTAGAGAATTCTGGCGGAGCAACTAGTCACAGATCATCTCTATCGGTACTCCACAGTTAGTGCCTGTTGGGATCGCACTTGTATATTGTGCTGCAACACAGTTACAACGCTGTTACGGTCCAGCGTATAGCCTGCTATTCAACTGGCCGGCCCAAGTGTAATTACAGTTTCGAAAGCGAACTGCCTTTTAAGAGGGGCGGATGAGGGGGAGGGGTGGGGGGAGGCTGGACGGGTACGGACGGAGCCTGCGTAATATCGGGGCCCCTTTTATTGCGATTGCGGTGATGGTCGTCCCCGCGGCAGCCAGCCGCCCCAAATGCCATAAATAACTTCCCCGCCCAATTGGACAATTCGAATATCCACTTCCCCCAGGCTCTGCTCGTTCCTCCAAACTCCCACATAAACTTCTATATGGCCAGTATATCTCAGTAGCTATTATGTCACAACATCGCGCCTCTTTTGTTTCCTTATACCAGGGGGGACTGTTGGGTGGTTTGTAACAGAACGTCGATTTTATTTTGTAGCTGCTCACACCTGGTCTGACAAGTCTTTCGAAGCTGTACTGGAGGCCTACAGAGTCCGTACAGATCCCAAGCTATAGACATCGATTCCATGTTAGCTTTGTTGTATACCTCAACCAGAACAGTTACTATTATTATTATTATTATTAAAAATTCGCCAGCTGCGAGTAGGACTCACTCACTGAAAATTCCGTGCAAAATTAATTATATCGAAAATCCCCCCTTTGAATCGTGAATCTCAACGATTTTCGGCTGTTTTCGATATAAACGGTTCCCAGAATTCTAGGACCGTCTCAAAATCTCTACAATAGATCCTCGGGCTAGCCTGAACATGAAATAAGAAGCAAGCAGGTGACACCAGTTTATATATGTAGATATACAAGCTTTAATAAAATACTTTTTATTTACTTAAGGTCAAAGCAATGACAACCCTCGATCGCTAAAAGTAAGTCTTCTGACCTGGTTTCGACAGCTCTATGCGTTCATCAGAAAATTAAACATTTAAATTGGCCTATAACATAAGTACAAACATTATGGCAGTTTTTTTTACAAAAGTGTAAGCACTGATTAATAGCACAAAAAAGACACATTACATACATGTCACGTATAAATACGAATATCGAGCGATAAAGCTTCATTCACAAAAATTTTAAAAAAGAATACATGGAAGGCAAGTCACTATGGGATGCTCACGTATGTCAAGCCACAGGTAGCAACGGACTGAGACGCCCGCGTTAATTTTTATTTACTTGCTAAAACATGTTTACAACGTGTTCTAATGACAAGAAGATATAACTAAGATCTCAAAAATTTTCAGATTGTTTTACTTTACTTGTACTGTGAAACCTTGCTTCTACCAAATTTCATGATTCTACGTCAGCGAGAAGTGGCCTATAGATATTGATGAGTGGGTTGCGTGTTTGAAAATATGTGACGATATTGGCCGTATCTTATGATTGAACTGACTTAAGAAACAAAACTTTTACACAGTGAATAGACCATAGATATTAACATGTGACAATAATTTGAAGTTGATACGTATACTCGTTCGTGAGAAAATGGTTCTTAACTGTCAGTCAGACGGGCAACAGTGATATCCCATAAGCGTTCGGTTTTTAGAGGTTCAGGCGTTGAATCTTATTATTATACCACCAACATCACCGTTAGATAAATCAAAGCGGCAAATACAGTTTACAATGCAGCGATCTGACCTATTTCTTGGACTTCCTTTGACGTCTGACCATGGACAGTATTTTTCGGTAAGTGACAATGCAGCTAAACACCTTCCGGGAAATCACCAGCGTGGAACAGCATTTATCGCATCAGACATATCTTTTAAGCTGAGCTATTGATAAATATTTCCAACATTTCAGAAAACGACTGCGAGACAACTACAAGGCGTACAGAAGAATGACAAGTACCATTGTATGGAGCACCTTCCTACGTTTCGATTCATAACAGTCTGACAGAACACGCACACAAATCGTCCGTAACATATTGTCGTATGCTTTTAGTCCGTTCCTGCAGATACGAAGCCAATGAACAAATTCCCAAAGCGGCCCATTATCGTTGCACCATCCCCTACGCAAACGAATTGCACACAAGTGCTGTCTCACCCATACTGACAGTTGCCACGTCACAAAAAGAGCGCATTTTGAGCAACTTCGATTGAATACTTGTTAAGCTGATCTATTCAATGGTACGTGTCATTTTTTTGTAGGGCCTGCAGTTCTCGTGCAATCGCCATCTGAAAGGATGGAAACACTCATTTATAGCTCTACATTCAGATAGACAGTCTACAGAAATGTGAACAAAAAGCTTTATAATATCTAGGATTTTACTTCCTACCACAGTACATACAACGAATACTTTCGTCAACTTCGTCTGTAGACAAGGCAGTTACTGTTTTATCCTGTATC
This sequence comes from Schistocerca gregaria, assembly GCF_023897955.1. Taxonomy (NCBI): domain Eukaryota; kingdom Metazoa; phylum Arthropoda; class Insecta; order Orthoptera; family Acrididae; genus Schistocerca; species Schistocerca gregaria. The sequence goes on along the minus strand of NC_064926.1, from coordinate 338,156,037 downwards.
TTTTACTGTCGTGTTTACACCGACATTCAGTAACACAATGAACATTTTGCAGTGAACAAACAGTGCGTAGTGGGGTGATCACAATGTTGTAGAAATAATTCAAAAGCCAAGATCAGTTAAATACTGTTTACTGGATAACCGGCTTCAACACCCTAAAGGTGCCATCATCGGATCTGAATGTAGATTAACATTTATAAACCACTTCAATATAACGATACATGAAGCAGACCAGCTGATATAAAATCATTGTCATAAGAAATAAAAAATAAAATCGTTGTCATGAGAGCAGTTTTTATTTTTTATTTTTTGTGACAATAATTTTATATCAGCTGGTCTGCCTCATGTACATCTACATCTACATCTACATGACTACTCTGTAATTCACATTTAAGTGCTTGGCAGAGGGTTCATCGAACCACAATCATACTATCTCTCTACTATTCCACTCCCGAACAGCGAGCGGGAAAAACGAACACCTAAACCTTTCAGTTCGAGCTCTGATTTCTCTTATTTTATTTTGATGATCATTCCTACCTATGTAGGTTGGGCTCAACAAAATATTTTCGCATTCGGAAGAGAAAGTTGGTGGCTGAAATTTCGTAAAAAGGTCTCGCCGCGACGAAAAACGTCTTTGCTGTAATGACTTCCATCCCAACTCGTGTATCATATCTGCCACACTCTCTCCCCTATAACGTGATAATACAAGACGAGCTGCCCTTTTTTGCACCCTTTCGATGTCCTCCGTCAATCCCACCTGGTAAGGATCCCACACCGCGCAGCAATATTCTAACAGAGGACGAACGAGTGTAGTGTAAGCTGTCTCTTTAGTGGACTTGTTGCATCTTCTAAGTGTCCTGCCAATGAAACGCAACCTTTGGCTCGCCTTCCCGACAATATTATCTATGTGGTCCTTCCAACTGAAGTTGTTCGTAATTTTAACACCCAGGTACTTAGTTGAATTGACAGCCTTGAGAATTGTACTATTTATCGAGTAATCGAATTCCAACGGATTTCTTTTGGAACTCATGTGGATCACTCACACTTTTCGTTATTTAGCGTCAACTGCCACCTGACACACCATACAGCAAACTTTTCTAAATCGCTTTGCAACTGATACTGGTCTTCGGATGACCTTACTAGACGGTAAATTACAGCATCATCTGCGAACAGTCTAAGAGAACTGCTCAGATTGTCACCCAGGTCATTTATATAGATCAGGAACAGTAGAGGTCCCAGGACGCTTCCCTTGGGAACACCTAATATCACTTCAGTTTTACTCGATGATTTGCCGTCTATTACTACGAACTGCGACCTTCCTGACAGGAAATCACGAATCCAGTCGCACAACTGAGACGATACCCCATAGGCCCGCAGCTTGATTAGAAGTCGCTTGTGAGGAACGGTGTCAAAAGCTTTCCGGAAATCTAGAAATACGGAATCAACTTGAGATCCCCTGTCGATAGCGGCCATTACTTCGTGCGAATAAAGAGCTAGTTGCGATGCACAAGAGCGATGTTTTCTGAAGTCATGCTGATTACGTGTCAATAGATCGTTCCCTTCGAGGTGATTCATAATTTTTGAATACAGTATATGCTCCAAAACCCTACTGCAAACCGACGTCAATGATATAGGTCTGTAGTTAAATGGATTACTCCTACTACCCTTCTTGAACACTGGTGCGACCTGCGCAATTTTCCAATCTGTAGGTACAGATCTATCGGTGAGCGAGAGGTTGTATATGAGTGCTAAGTAGGGAGCTATAGTATCAGCGTAATCTGAAAGGAACCTAATCGGTATACAATCTGGACCTGAAGACTTGCCCGTATCAAGCGATTTGAGTTGCTTCGCAACCCCTAAGGTATCTACTTCTAAGCAACTCATGCTAGCAGATGTTCGTGTTTCAAATTCTGGAATATTCCATTCGTCTTCCCTAGTGAAGGAATTTCGGAAAACTGCGTTCAATAACTCCGCTTTAGCGGCACAGTCGTCGGTAACAGTACCATCGGCACTGCGCAGCGAAGGTATTGACTGCGTCTTGCCACTTGTGTACTTTACATACGACCAGAATTTCTTCCGATTTTCTACTAAATTTCGAGACAATGTTTCGTTGTGGAACCTATTAAAGGCATCTCGCATCGAAGTACGTGCCAAATTTCGCGCGTCTGTAAATTTTAGCCCATCTTCAGGATTTCGCGTTCTTCTGAACTTCGCATGCTTTTTCCGTTGCCTCTGCAACAGCGTTCGGACCTTTTTTGTGTACCACGGGGGATCCGTTCCATCTCTTACCAATTTATGAGGTATGAATCCCTCAATTGCTGTTGCTACTATATCTTTGAATTGGAGCCACATCTCGTCTACATTCGCATAGTCAGTTCGGAAGGAATGGAAATTGTCTTTTAGGAAGGCTTCTAGTGACACTTTATCCGCTTTTTTAAATAAAATTATTTTGCGTTTGTTTCTGATGGATTTGGAAGAAACTGTATTGAACCTAGCTACAACGACCTTGTGATCACTAATCCCTGTATCAGTCATGATGCTCTCTATCAGCTCTGGATTGTTTGTGGCTAAGAGGTCAAGTGTGTTTTCGCAACCATTTACAATTCGCGTGGGTTCGTGGACTAACTGCTCGCAATAATTTTCGGAGAAAGCATTTAGGACAATCTCGGAAGACGTTTTCTGCCTACCACCGGTTTTGAACAAGTATTTTTGCCAACATACTGAGGGTAGGTTGAAGTCCCCACAAACTATAACCGTATTAGTGGGGTATTTATTTGTTATGAGACTCAAACTTTCTCTGAACTGTTCCGCAACTGTATCATCGGAATCTGGGGGTCGGTAGAAGGAGCCAATTATTAACTTAATTCGGCTGTCAAGTATAACCTCCACCCATACCAATTCGCACGGAGTATCTACTTCGACTTCACTACAAGATTAACCACTACTGACAGACACAAACACTCCACCACCAATTCTGCCTAATCTATCTTACCTGAACACCGTCTGAGGCTTTGTAAAATTTTCTGCAGAACTTATTTCAGGCTTTAGCCAGCTTTCTGTACCTATAACGATAACAGCTTCTGTGCTTTCTATTAGCGCTTCAAGCTCAGGGACTTTTCCAGCGCAACTACAACAATTTACAACTATAATTCTGACTGTTCCTTGATCCAAGCACGTCCTGTAATTGCCATGCACCCTTTGACATTGCAGCCCATCCCGTACTTTCCCGAGGCCTTCTAACCTAAAAAACCGCCCAGTCCACGCCACACAGCCTCCGCTACCCGTGTAGCCGCCAGCTGAGTGTAGTGAACTCCTGACCTATTCAGCGGAACCCGAAACCCCACCACCCTATGGCGCAAATCAAGGAATCTGCAGCCAACACGGTCGCAAAACCGTCTGAGCCTCTGATTCAGACCCTCCACCCGGCCTTGCACCAAAGGTCCGCAGTCGGTTCTGTCAACGATGCTGCAGATGGTGAGCTCTGCCTTCATCTCGTAAGCCAGACCGGCAGCCTTCACCAAATCAGATAGCCGCTGGAATCCAGAGAGAATTTCCTCAGATCCAAAGCGACACACGTCATTAGTGCCGACATGTGCCACCACCTGCAGCTGGCTGCACCCTCTGCTCTTCATGGCATCCGGAAGGACCCTTTCCACATCAGGAATGACTCCTCCCGGAATGCACACGGAGTGCACACTGGATTTCTTCCCCTCCTTAGCCACCATATCCAAATGGTTCACAAATATTAATCTGCATTCAGATCCGATGATAGCACCTTTAGTGTGTTGAAACCTGTTATCCAATAAACAGTATTTAAGCGACCTTGGTTTTAATTATTTCTACACAATGAACTATTGGGAATAATATGCAAGAAGCGTCACCTTAGCATAAACATTACAGCAAAAAGCAACATCTGGTTTTCGTATGCACTCCAGGAAATCTGTATGGCAACTGCGCTGTCGTCTTGTTTCTACACACACAAAATTTATTATATAATGATGGTCGATTTTTCCAAATGTTTGTATATCCTTAATTTCGTTCAGTATAAAAAACAATCTTCTGGCTAGTCAGATGCGACCCACTACCAATCTCTCTCCTTTGCCAACATTTTCATCTCGCAGTAGCTCTTGCAATCTACGTCCGCGGTTGTTTGCTGGATGTATTCCAGAGGTTCAGACGACTCTCAAGAATTTTTCCAGTGTAAAGCTCCCTCTAGTACTATGGAATGTAATCCCTGATGTCTTAACATATGTCCTATCATGGTGTGCCTTTTTCTTGTCAGTGTTATCCGTATATATTTTCCCTCGCCTGTTGTTCTGCGGAGAACCTCCTTGTTCCCTAATTCCTACAGTTCTCCTTCTTTTTCAGGAGAGCAATGTCGTCAGCGGATCTTACCACTGACATCCATTAATCATGAATTTTAATCCCAATCTAGAACCTTTCTTTCTTTGCCGTCATTGCTTCTTCGATGTATAGATTGAACAGTAGGAGTGAAGACGACACCCTTTTAAATCCGAGCTCCACGTTCTTGGTATTCCTGTGTTATCGTTCCCGCTTGGTTCTGTACATACTATACATCGCTAAGGCCTACCCTTATTTTTCTTAGAACTTCGGACATCTGGAACCATTTTACATTGTCGAATGCTTTTTCCTTGTAGACAAAACCTATGAACATGTCTTGATTTTTTTCTGTCTTTCATTATCAACCGCAACATCAGAACGGTCTCTCTGAAGCCTCTACTTTTCCTAAATCGAAACTAATTATCACCTAACACATCCTGAGTTGCCAGCCGAGGTGACCGAGCGGTTCTAGGCGCTACAGTCTGGAACCGCGCGACCGCTACGGTCGCAGGTTCGAATCCTGCCTCGGGCATGGATGTGTGTGATGTTCTTAGGTTAGATAGGTTTAAGTAGTTCTAATTTCTACAGGACTGATGACCTCAGATGTTAAGTCCCATAGTACTCAGAGCCATTTGAACCATTTTAGCCATCCTCAGTTTTCTTTTCCACTCTTCCGTATATTACTATTGTCAGCAACTTGGATGGTTTGTTAAGCTGATTGTGCGATTACAATTCTCGCACGTGTTGGCCCTTGCGATCTTCTGAATTGTGTGGATGATATTTTTCCGGAATCCTGATGGTGCACCGCCAGTCTCACACATTCTAAACATCGACGTAAATAATTTTTTGTCTGTTCCCTCAATGACTTTAGTAATTCTAATGAAATATTATCTATTCCTCATAACCTATTCTATCCTAAGCCTTCCCAGGCTCTTTTAAATTCTAATTCTAAAACTGGATACCCTGTTGATTGCCTATCGACTGCTGTTTCTATCACTATTTTCTATCACTTCGTCATGAAAGGCTCTCAATGTAGTCTTTTCACCTATCGGCTCTGTATTTAACAGTGGAATTCCCGTTGCATCTTTGATGTTACCGCACTTAATTTTAATTTAACCGAAAGTTGTTTCGACTTTTCCACATGCTCAGTCAATTCTTCCGGCAATCATTCCGTTTTTCGATTTCTTCACACTTCTCGTGTAGCCATTTCGCTCAGCTTCCCTGCAATTCCTATTTCTTTCACTCCTGAGTAACTTGTATTTCTTTATCCCTGAATATCCCACAACGTTTTTGTACTTCCTTCTTTCGTCGATCAACTGAATTATATCACGTGTTATCCGTGGTTTCTTCGCAGTTGCCTTCCTAGTACTTACGTTTTTCTTTCCTTTTTCTGTGATGGCACTTTTCTCGTATGTCCATTCCTCTTCAATAGAACTGCCTACTGAACCATTCATTATCGCTGTAGCTACAGCCTCGGATAACTTCGATCGCATCTCTTCATTCCTCTGTGCTCCCGTATTCCATTTATTTGCCCAATGTTTCTTCTTGACTAACCTCTTAAACCATAGCCCACTCTTCATCAATACCAAATCATGATCTGAGTTTATACTTGCTCCATGGTATGCATTACAATCCGATATTTAATTTCTTAGTTTCTTCCAGACCATGATGTAATCTAACTAAAATTTTCTCGTACCTACTGGCTGTTTCTAAGTATATCCTACTCCTTTCTACAATTTCCTGCTGCTGTTGATATCATACTCATCTGACCAGAAATCATTGTCTTCTTCCTATTTAACTTCTCTGTGCAACATTGTGTCTAGATTCAGTCTTAGAATTTCCCTTTAAAGATTTTCTAGCTTCCATATGACGTTCTGACTCCTTATATTCCACGCCTCGATTAGTAGAACGTCATCGTTTCGTTGGTATTCAATATTTTTCTCACGGTCGCCTCCTCCTTAGCAGTCAGCTCCAGGAGATCGAATAATTGTACTAGTTCCGAATGTTTCGCCAATGAAGAGATCATCATGACAATTTTCCAGTTACAGGCGAGGATGTCCTGTGGATACATATTATGTTTGTTTAAAACAGTGGTTGCCATTGTCTTCTGCATCCTCATTCCGTTGATTATTCCTTATTCTTTGGCCTTTTAGTGGCATTTTCCCCGCTCCAACAGAAAGAGAGTGCCATGAAGCTTTATCCACTATTCCGTCTTCTTTGATAAGGCCGTTAGCAGACCGAAAGTGACTTCTTATGCCGGAAGTCTTAGGGCGCCATAATTGTAATCAATACAAACAAAATAAACTCATTAACTTTAAGCGAATTAATCATTATTTATTGAAAAGCTCTTCCACATATAAAATCGGTATATAATTCTTCCTTACGTATGCTTGATAAGTTTTCTTCGAAAGAAAACACAAAGGCAGATGTGACTTCTCATTTGTGCAAGAAACTTTGTCGCTTCTTCAATCTTGCACAAGTACGGCACTGTTAACCAACCTGAGATTTTATTTCATTTCTTATACAAAAGCAAAAATTAATAATGTACTACATAAAAGGCGATAATGTGTTCTACAGAAAATGGTGTGCAAAACTTTTCAAAAACGGTAAGGGTGATATCGACGAATCTAAGGGATTAACTACCTCATTTTCAAATTTAAACTCACAAAAAAGCTAGCTGGTAAGGCGTTACTGTGAAGTAACAGCAGTGACGGTGTTAATTAACGGGTCTAGACATACATTTTGATTCAGAATGAAAGGTCAAGCTTATTCCTACGGTAGCTGCAGAATTAAGTAAAATTGTGTCTAAATCTACCTAGAGCTCTGTAACGAGATGTCGACTGTGGATTTGGTGGGGTGGGCGGGTGGAGGGTTGGGGAAGGGTGCGGGGAATCCATTACGTCATTTCACCCTCGAATGAAAGCTGTGTTAAACACAGCAACAACACTCAAACGGATTACGTTGTATTTTGTAAGCACATTGATTTTCCATGAGCGAAGCTCAGTGAGTAAAGAGCTGTACGTTATCGCCAAAGCGAGGTCCCAGACCGCTTTCGCTAATCTCTGTACCAGAACGCGCAACCGTGACACAACGAAATACGTACACACCGCTTTCAAATTTGACAGCTACAGCACATAATGGCTGCGGAATGTCCGTCCAACGACACACCTCAACGAAACTTTTCGGCGAAGCTGCTGGATTCTTGACAATCAGGGTCAAGTACACTTCGGTATCCATACGCTACAGTTGAATCACTTTATGCAACATAGTGTAGTACATACTCACCAGCATCTAAATCTACGCATATTTTCTGTGCAATACACAAATTTCCCAAGTTAGTGTTTGACAAAACTGTATTAGTTGAAGGTGATACTTTTCGCGGAAGCATGAAATCATACAATTTTAGACCTATTTCTATGCCATCGGTGTTTGCTAACGTTATCGAGAAGGTTGTATATACAAGGTTACTGGAGCACTTAAATTCACATAATTTGCTGGCAAATGTTCAGTTTGGTTTTAGAAATGGTTTAACAACTGAAAATGCTATATTCTCTTTTCTCTGTGAGGTTTTGGACGGATTAAATAAAAGGTTGCGAACGCTAGGTGTTTTCTTTGATTTAACGAAGGCTTTTGACTGTGTCGACCACAAAATATTACTGAGGAAGTTGGACCATTATGGAGTAAGGGGAATAGCTTACAAATGGTTCGCCTCTTACTTTAAGAACAGAAAGCAGAAGGTAATTCTCCGCAATATTGAGAGTGGTAGTGACGTTCAGTCCCAATGGGGCACTGTTAAGTGGGGCGTTCCCCAAGGGTCGGTGCTTTGGCCACTGCTGTTTCTTATTTATATAAATGATATGCCTTCTAGTATTACAGGTGATTCAAAAATATTTCTGTTTGCTGATGACACCAGCTTGATAGTGAAGGATATTGTGTGTAATATTGAAACAGTATCAAATAATGTAGTTCATGAAATAAGTTCGTGGCTTGTGGAAAATAATTTGATGCTGAATCACAGTAAGGCTCAGTTTTTACAGTTTCTAACTCACAATTCAACACGAACCGATATTTTGATCAGACAGAATGGGCATATTATAAGCGAGACGGAACAGTTCAAGTTCCTAGGCGTTGTGGAAAGCTCATGTCCAGGATTTTATTCAGAAACAAAATGCTGCTTTATCTACCATTAGAACAGTATCTGAAATAAGTGACATTTCAACACGAAAAGTAGTCTGCTTCGCATACTTTCATACGCTTATGTCTTATGGTATTACTTTTTGGGGTAATTCTTCAGATACAAAAAGGGTATTTTTAGCTCAAAAACTGGCTGTTCGAGCTATATGTGGTGTAAGTTCGAGAACCTCTTGTCGACCCCTATTCAATAGTCTGGGAATCCTGACATTGCCCTCGCAGTATATATTTTCTTTAATGTCGTTTGTTGTTGCCAATGTTAGCCTATTCCCAATAGTTAGAAGCTTTCACTCAGTTAATACTAGGCAGAAATCAAATCTGCATGTGGAATGCACTTCCTTGACTCTTGTGCAGAAAGGAGTGCAGTATTCTGCTGCATCCATTTTCAATAAGATACCACAAGAACTCAAAAATCTTAGCAGTAGCTCAAAATCTTTTAAGTCTAAACTGAAGAGTTTCCTCGTGGCTCACTCCTTCTATTCTGTCGAGGAGCTCCTGGAAGAGCTATAAAATTAAGCAAATTCCAGTGTTACATTGATGATTTTCTTTATTTAAACTTACGATTTGTCACCTAAATATGTTTTTTTTTTAATATTTCATTCTATCTGTTTCTAATGTCGTGTTATAATTTCATGCATTGACTCGTTCCACGAACTTGGAGAGTTCTCCTTAATTTGGTCCCAGGGAACAATAAATAAATAAATGAATATAACTCTTAAATAATAAGGATCTGGTTCCAAGTACTATAGTCATTGTCAGTTCTTCAGAACTTCATAGTCAAAATGATGAGTTTCCTATGCTGAGAGGTAGGAAAGCAAATGCTTGTCTCAGTGCTACTAAGTGTAAGATAATGAGAGAAGCAAGAGTGGCGGTTAACGTTCTGTCGACGACGAGGTCATCAGAGATGGAGCACAAGCTCTGGTGAGCTACAGATCTGGATGTAAACTATGCCGTTTATTTTTCAGAGCATTTTTCAGAGGCGCCGTCGTATATTGCTTCAAGCGATTTAGGAGAACTTACGGAAACCCTCAATGAGGATGGCCAGACAAGCTTTTGCACAACAATTTCTATTGTATAACTTCTGCACCACTCCGTTCAGTTTGAATAAAAAATCCACGTGAGGAACGTACTTGTAAATTGCTTTAGCTCCCATTACAAGCAGATGTCTCCCGTTACAATGCGGTGGCTAAGGTGCAGAAAATAGAGGACACACGAATTAATTTCGCTGGGAGCTTCACACAAAGAGCCTAACGGGGGGGGGGGGGGGGGGGGGTGTAAGGTGGGAGGTAGGGAGGACAATGGTACTGGACATGTAGTAACGGTTCACCCTTCTGAACGATAACCGCACAGTATTGTTGGTGCATTTCGACAGCTGAAGCCTATGAACAAACATATGTCTCCTTTAGCTGGTAAATTACAGCTAGCGAGTCTCCAAACAGTCTTGTTAACAGATTTTTTAGAGTAGGAGCATTCATTCGCGAGCTTTATACGTTGAAAGTTAATGGTTTCTCACTAGAGTAACGAAAGAGGAGTAGCTACAGAGACAAAGGATCGTTCGAACAAAAAGAAGATCGGCCATTTGCGGATAGAAGGATAGTTCATGAAAAGGGTTCCAAACGGAGCGTAGTGGAAAATGCTGCTTAGTACAATGCTGACAATGTACAATAAATAGCATGTCGATTGAGACAACAAACAATTTCGTGTTTACGAATCGCATGCAATGTTGTATATTATGTAACACAACAGAAACGGGAGGCTGTGCCCACTGAGTCGTGCAGACAAATGATAAATTTTGAATAACTACTCATAAACCCACCTGGTGACAGAGATGTAAGCCTTTGTGCATAGTGCAAAGAAAGTAAAGAGTGTTTGCTAACTGCAAATTTGTACTTTCAGTCGATATCAATACAAGACATGGTTAATCCTAACGTAAATTTTCGTATTTAAAGGTCACGTCTCTCGTGGTAAATTAAGTGTCACTCTCTGCGTAATATGTTCAGTAATATTGTCTCAAAATTTCCATCTCCATGTTGCTCATCTTTCTGAAGTAGTGAAGCCATGGAACACACTTCCAGCTATGTTTTTCCCCTTCTGCCTTATTCCCTTCATTGAGTCACTGAAATATCTAGCTGTTTATGTAACTTTCTTAACTATTGTTCTTAATGAATTTTTTGGTTCCTTGTTTGCCTCTTCTGGCATAAGGTTAAAGTTGCTATTCGAGGCATGCTGCCACGGGATGGTAGATCCGAAACCGTTCAGTTGCGAGTTCAACAGACACACAAGGTAAGGTCAATGCAGGTATTCGTTGCAGAGTGTGTACTATTCTGCACAACTGTTCATGCCTTTTGGCACCGTATGGTATGAATATTTACGGTTAGTAGCAAGGTGCGTGGTTTGAGAATGGGCGTGTCAGCGCGAAACTGATACCCACTACATCTATATTTTATGATGTAAAGACATTGTGTGTATTCACATATTGTAGTGACGTCTCCGGTGTTCGACTCAGCGTCCTGCCGGTTGCGGAAGCGGGGTCGCAGCATCTCAGCGGCTGCATCAATGGCTGTTACTTCTGCAGCCCATAGCAGCACACTGATCACCGAGAACTACAAACTGCAATATTAGTGTCCGGTGAGTCTGTTTTAAGTTGGAAGTGGAGTGTTGTACATAGGGAGTGTGCTTTTAATAGGATTGTTGATTGCAAGTCTGCGTGTGTAACTAGTTAATATTTTACAATAATGTCGGGAAGTGAAATGTCAGACGAAGAGCAATCTGTGTCCGATAGGAACATGAGATCCCTTTTTAGGGCGACTGCTAAATTAAAACTATCTAACGGGGATTTTTTAGCTGAATTAAACAATCTAACGAAGAATCTACTGCTAGATTAAAAGAGGAACTAAAACAGGAATTAAAACAATCTAACGAAGAATCTACGGCTAGATTAAAAGAGAAACTTAAAGGGGAGCTAACAAAATCCACAGACAGGTTATAGGAACATCTTAATGAAACCAGTCGAGAAATAAGTGAGCTAACAAAATCTACAGACAGATTACAGGAACATCTTAATGAAACCAGTCGTGAATTAGGTGATAAAACAGAGGCTTCTAAAGTTGAAATAAGGGAAAAACTAGTAGGACTTAGGAATAAGATGGCTGATAATTGTAAAAGGTTAGAAGAACATATCCAGGAATCGCGTGAGGAAAAAGGTCGCATGCTAAATGATATTACTGACTTAACCAAGAAACTAGATAATGTCAATGTCTTAGTTGTAAATGAAACAGAGAAAAATATCGATAAGTTACGAGATGAATTTTCTATGCAAACAGAAACTGTTCGTAGAGAGTCATTAGAATCTATTAAAGAGGTTTCTACCAAATCTGTAGAGATTTCTACAACAGATCATGTAGAATTACAGATATTAACTCATCGAGTAGAAAAAGATCATACTGAAATAGAAAACATGAAATTATTAATTAGCGGAATATGCAGTAACCTTGAGACTTCCAAAGATAATAACGTTGACGAAGGTACAGAGCGTTCACAGTGAAGAATCGATATTAGCTAACCGTGTATCCAATAGAGAAATGTGAATACAGGAAATTACTAAACGGTTATCGGAATTAGATAACAATGAAAACATTTCAAGTAGCTGAAGTAATAACGTAATCAGAGACAACAGTCGCATAGTGTTTGCTACCTCGGACGACAAAAATACAAATAAAGAAATCACGGCAAGCAAATCCGACGCAACTCCGTCTCTGCAATCTAAGCAGAATCCAACTATGTCTCTCGTAGAATGTTGGGATGATATAACGACAAATTCAAATGTAGCAAGTCGATTTCCTGTATTCAAACAAGGAGGCGAACTTCACCCTATAATCTTTATAAAAGCTTTTGAAACTTCATTATCTCCTAAATGGAGTAATGAAAAACGGATTCAATTTGTAATAGGACATTTAGAAGCAGAAGCTGCGGAATGGGCAGTACTGGATAGAACTGAATTTAGGGACTGGGATGATTTTGTTAAGCAGTTTAAACAAAATTATTGGTCAAGAGGAAAACAACAAAACTTAAGTTTAGAGTTATTAGACCCTCCTCCTTATTCTAAACGGTGGGGAGGTTATAGGAATTATTTTGAATGGCATTTGAACCGTGCTAAATTAATTGAAGAACCAATTATTGAAAGTCATCTAATACGAGTCCTAATTAGTTGTTTACCGTATTATGTAAAGGAAAGAAAAATGTTATTTTACGAATTGTCTATCCGAACGAGAAAAGGAAGACCTTGTATTAGTACGATATCATCCTAAAAGTTCAAAGATCAATAAGGAATGTGGAAAACTCTTCTTTGTCTTTGAAGGTCCATACGTTGTTCATAAGATTGTACATCCCAAAGCCTTACTTCTTATGGAACCTTCGTCAGGTATAATTAAAGGATTATATAGTGTCGATCAAATTAAATCCTTCATTCCTAAATATGTTAACATTTAGTATATGTTACATATGGACGAGCTTTCATAGTTTATTCATGTGAAGTTTTTCGTGATAGTTAAGTGTTACTTTAAAGAAATGACAGGAAGTTTAAACAAGTGTTCTACAATAATCTACAGTACTTCAAAAAGGGAAAGATACCTAAAAGGGGATTTATATGGAAGAAATTTTTGTTATAGGGCCAGAAGGAATTTTGTATATTTTATATTTACTCGGATAGTAGGAACCAAAGGGGATGGTTAATGATTTTAGGGACCATGGGCGTCCAGAGCTATATGGCTCACTAGAACATAGCAAAGTGTCTTTAATAGAGATTAATATAGAACACACCAAACGGGGCTCTCTCGCTTGTTTCTGCTAAATAAATTGCCATTACCCAACAAAGTGTCCGAAGGTAAAGAAAGCCGTGCTGAGATTCTAAAGAAAGTTTTGCTTCATTTCTTTTTGACCTCAGACATCAATAAAGCATTATAGAAAAGAACAACGTAAAGTAAATAGTACTATTAGTTATTGTAAGAAACTTATTAGTTATATATATTTTGGAAAGAATAACCCTAGTAAATGAATAAAACTGGAACTAACCTATCACATTTTGAACGCTGTGTCCTAATGTAACAACGTTAAAGAACGTACCAAATTATTATTTACTAGCAACTATTAAATGAAAAGGAGTTATCTCCATATATTCGGTCATGAGTTACCATAATAGGAAAATTTAAAGTAAATGACAAATAGTCACAACATTATCGTCATAAAAGGATTGAATCAATCTAAGAGCAAGGACTTTAGATTACGGAAAATGTGAGAAAAATGTATAATATTAACGGTTAAATACTGTATATACAAGAAGTTTTATTTTCGGTTAAAACCTGACAAACTGAGCTTGTGGGTGGGGTATGTAGTGGGACGTGAAACTGAAGCGTCACCCATCCACCAGTGTCAGCCCAGTTTGCAAGTGAATGTAAGTTCAATTTAGTGTTTTGTTTAGGTATTTTGTAATATTTATAATTGTTGTGAATTATCTAAAGTTTTGTATTTATTTTTATGTTTCATGTACGGAGAGGGCGGCGCAACGAACTGAGACAGCATCTTCGCTGCCGGGGCCAGAGAGAAAATTGCTGGCCACTATACATCGGGGGTCGACAGCTAAACAGCAACAGAAGATCCTGAAACCGAGTTGTTGCGTCGTGCTTCTAAAAACTGAAAAAATAAGAATTTGTAATGTTTCTACAACAATGACGTCATAGAAAGTTTAATCATGTTGTAAATGTTCAGTCCTATATTGTCAAGGCTCAGGTTCACGTCTATATGTAGTATATAGGAAGATAATAAACTAGTGTATACTACAAAAGTTTAAATACGTGTTCCGAGAATTTATTTATGGAGAATTATTGATTTATTTGACAAGATTATTAATTTTTACAACGTTCACCGCGAGTTTGAGTCTTGAAAGTTTATTCAATGTGGTTTTAATATTTATTAAAGCAGATTCTTGCGTTAATATAATGTCTGAGAAAAAACAAATGACATCTAAATTGAAAAAAAAATGCGCAAACCAATTGGATTGAGTGACGTAATTCTGCGCATACGACTCAAATGATGATGTTTTAATTACAGTTTCGTTCAAGAACCATTCGCGACTACTTATAAAAAGAGTTTAAATAATTCTGAAGTGTTTTGTAACTAACGTTGGTGACGAAGTCTGCACATAGTCATATATCAAAAGAAAATCATTTATACAAAACTTACGTCGTTACACTACAATATGCCCTACTATGAAAAACTTTCCATACACCTATGATATACGAAGATTGTCACGCTATGTTATGGAGTAAGCACGTAGCAACAAGAACGTCTAAAGCATGCAGGTCGCCAGGCCTCAATCAACTGAGGCGGCCGCCCCTTGACAACGAGGTGGACTCGCCCAGCACTCATTATCAGTGGCCAGAGCTCATGACGAGAACTTAATGCTGCACGACCTCTGCAGAATCGATGTGATGTGTCCAATTTGATTTTAGCTCTGTTATCAGCTCAACAGTTTGTGATGATGAACACTGCAGGTTTCAGAAGTTTTAGGGGTGTAACGTAAACCTGCCATAAATTCGAAGGTTTGTTTCAACATACTGCTTCATTAGCCGCGGTCCTGTTGGAAGGCCTTCTCCTTACTCTTAAAACTGACTTAAAGAGGAAATTGTCAGGCAACTACTGCATAACGGGAGACTTGGCATTTACCACTGTGGCATTCAAGCCACATCGTGCTTACGTCTTATTACATACTGTCCAGTCACATCAACATGACAACGGCCTATGTTCCATGTCAGCGTGACAGACGGCAGATGAAACCACTAGCAGTAGTGGATATAAAAACGTCTGGGAGGGACGCGGAAAACAGTGCAATATTTGTCGTAACGATGAAATGAATTACCTGATGCTACATGAGATGCAGAACCTGAGCTTTGGGTGAGACATCACGAGAACACAGCAGTTACAATTTGGGGCGATCAAAGTATAGGCGTGATGTTATCCTGCGGCATGTTCTTCGTCAGTGTTCCTACACAATCGATGTTTCGACCCTTCTTCTGTTATCCTCTTCAAAATATTCTGATTTCGCAGTTAGCTGAACACTATCAAAGGTTAGTATTGCGTTCACCTCTAAAAGAGAGTTTATGCGCAAGAAGTGCGTTTGTTGGCTACTATTGGTGGAGTATCGTCATTGTACACGAAGTGATGTAGCCAGAGAGCTCCCTTCTATGAGTGGAGGTTTCCTTGGCCAACAGAGAACGTTGTTCGTATGAGTGACTTGGCTGTAGATTTTCTGATGTTCCTCTACGACAGATAACACACTTTGATCTGACCGCGTGTAACATTCTTGCTACTCGCGGTCAACCACATCTTTACGTTACTTGTAACACGCCAATCAGTTTTCTGGCTGACTCGTTTCCTTTTATATTAATTAACTTTTTTTATTAATCAGTCTTGTGACTGGTTTCATGTGGCCCGTCACGAATTCCTTTCCTGGGCCAACATCTTCACTTCAGAACGGCACTTGCAACCTACGTCCTCAGTAATGTGCTGGATGTATTCCAATCTCTGTTTTCCTCTACGGTCTTTATCCACTACAGTTCCATGCAAGTTATTCCGTGATGACGGAACAAATGTCCTACCATACTGTGCTTCTTCTTCGCAGTGCTTTCCATAATTTCCTCATTCCTCATTCCTTATCAGTCCACCTCAAATTCAGTATTATTCTGTCTTCGATTCTCTACTTTTCTGGTTTTCCCACAGTCCATGTTTCACCACCACGCAATGATGTGCTCCAAAAGCACATTCACAGAAACTGCTTCCTCAAATGAAGACCTGTGTTTGATACTAGCATACTAATTAATATTGGCCGAGAATGCCCCTTTTTCGTAATAGTAACATGTTTTTTTTTATGTTCAGCTATCTACGACCCTAATGGATCATTTTGCTGCCTAGGTAGCAGAATTTCTTAACTTCCTCAGCTTCGTGTCACCGACCCTGGTAATAACTTTCCCGCTGAACTCATCTCTGCTACTTCCGATTACTTTCGATTGTCTTAGATTTACTCTCTTCATGCTCTGTACCCATTAGACTGTTCTCTTCTTCAATTTCAATTGAGGATAGCAAGGTCATCAGCGAATCTTATGACTGATGTCCTTTCATTCTGAAATTTAATACCACTTTTGAACCTTTTTCTTTTTTGTTTCTATCATTCCTTCTTTGTTTTGTAGACTGAACATAGGAGCGAAAGACTACATCCTTGCCCTACACATTTTTTAATTGGAACACTTCCACTCTTCCACCTTTACTGTTCGTTCTTGGCTGTTGTACTTTTTGTACACTACCCGTCTTTCCCTATAGCTTACTCATAATTTCCTCGGAATTTCGAACATCGTTTACCATTTGACATTGGCGAACGCTTTTTCCAGACATACAAACCCTACGAACGTTTCTTGATTTTGCTTTAGTCTTGCTTCCAAAATCAACCGCAACATGAGAATTGCCTCTCTTTCGCCTTCACATTTCCTAAAGCCAAACTGGTCGAAATCTAACACACCCTCGATTTCCTTTTCAGTTCTTCTATACAATATTTCTGTCAGCAACCTGGATGCACGAGGTGTTAAGCAGATTGTGCGATTATTATGTCACTTTTTGCCCTCTTGTACTCTTAGGAATTGTATGGATGATGCTTTTCCGAAAGTCAGATGGTGTGTCGCCAGACTCATACATTCTACACACCAACGTGAATGATCGTTTTGTTGCCGCTTGCCCAAATGATTTTAGAAATCCTGATACTATATTGATCAAACTCATGTCTGGTCTTCAGCCTGACCAAACTATCATCTGCACACAATGGTCTGACCGTGAACATAAGGTGAGAAAAGCTAAGCCACTCTCACCTATAACCGATTCAGACCCTAAATGGCGTAACATTTATATGCAGCGAAAATACCACAGCCCATTCGTTGAGGTAGCGCGCTAGCGCTCAAACGATGCTCCTGTCCCTGGCGCAAGAAGAGTTGCAGGCCTCCAGTGGTGAATGCTGTCGAAAAACGATATAACGTTAAACATTAATTCTCATAGCCGGCCGATTCAGATACCGTTGTTTCTTCGTATCTGAGAAAACAGTATTCCAAGTTTTACTTAGAGGGTATCCACTATCTTGGTTAATGAGATTATCTGTTACGCTGTTTCCTTTAAAAAACAATCATAGTAAGGCGAAGCGTCTGCAACCACTTGTGTCTCATTATATGGCATCCTGTGTCCCTCTGTATGACAGCGCTCAGCCACTGCAGATTTGCCAGCTTGTAAAATAGCGTATTGTGACGATGCTCAACACATCTATCACTGATGTTACGAATAGTTTGGCCAATATATATTTTACCACGCTCACATGGTATTTTATAAACACCAGGCTTTCCCAAACCTAAATCATGCTTAGCAGAACCAAGAAGTGCGCTAATCTTAGGTGGGGGACGAATACACATCTTATTTCATGTTTGCTCAAACCCCTACCTATCTTGGCAGACACGTTCGCATCATATGGAACAAAAGTCACAGAACTAAAGGTGTCTTCAGCTGATTTAGATAATGGTCCAAATTCAAATGCACATTGAATATGTTTCTCCACATAGTCCTTATGATTAAACACGTCTTTAAGATGTTGGAACTCCGAGATAACATATGCTCTTTTGACCAAGGTCGATAGGACTGCTTTACGTTGAAACGGTGGATGACAGCTGGTAGCATGAAAATACCTATCAGTATGGGTCCGTTTCCTTTAAACTCTCTGCCCAATAGTTGTGACATCTTTTTTATAAACCAGTCCATCTAAAAAGGGCAACTTGCCCTCCTTTTAAATAGCCATCGTGAATTTGATTTTAGGACGAAAGATAAAATAGTCCAATAACCGGTACAAAGAATCTATTCCATATAACCAAACAAGGAACATATCGCCAACTTACCTCAAGAAACAAGTAGGCTTGAAAAAATATTTTTTCAGCGCCATATCTTCAAAGTTCTCCATAAAAAGATTGGCGAAAATGGGTGACAAAGGCTCTCCATAGCTATACCGTCACTCTGTTTAAAGTATTTATCATTGAATAAAAAATAGTTAGACATTAGTACATGACGGCAGAGCTTCGTCATTTCTATATCCAGTTTTTCATAATTAAAATCAATGATTCTTCCGAAGGAACCTGAGTAAAAAGGGATGCCATATTGAAACTGACAAGTGAATCAGAGGGACCAAGATGAAGCGACTTTAAAAGCTGAATAAAATCCATGGAATAGGAAATATGATGTTCAAGTTTACCCACATAAGGAGTGAGGGCCGACGCTAAATATTTCGCCAAGCTGTACGTCGGGGCACCCAAATTAGGAACAATGGATCGTAACAAGACTCCTTCATATAATCAAGGTGGAAAGGTAGCACGAAGCTTTTTAACAACATCCTGAGGTAATAAGCTTTTCTACACAAGTGATGTCGTTATCCGTTTTGGGCGACCTAGGAATCTTTCTGTGATATACGATACGACTGATCCTGAAGTAAATTAAAACGGTAGCATTGCCTTTGTCTGCTGGTAAAATTAATAATTCAGGATTCTCCCTAAAAGAATAGCTGTTCGATCAGCCGAGGAAGTGTTACTCTGTGGAGGCCGATCCCGATGCGAAAGGTGAGAAACCTCCTGTCTGATCTCTTCCGCCCATTCTTTGCGAAGACCTGCCACTGCTTGCTCAACAGAAGAAATTAATTCCATGGTTGGAAAACTTCTATGTGTGGGTGGTATATTTAAACCTTTTGCCAGCACTGAAACGTTCACATCATCCTGATTTTTACTTGTCAGATTTATCACAGTACGTCGGCAAGTTTTATTTCCCGATGTCAAGGGCTGACAACTATCAGCAATCCTACGCACCCAATCTGATAATTCCCTGGAAGAAAAATCGACCCACGGCCACGATGTTGTAGTCTCTCTCTCTCTCTCTCTCTCTCTCTCTCTCTCTCTCTCTCTCTCTCTAAATGAAAATAAAATAAATATTTGGATATAATATACAAGTGTCAACAAGTAAAACGGGTGCGTTCTCTCAGGTAAAACTAGCACGCCTTTTAATATTGTTGACCATTCACGTATTAATATACCTGGCAAATCTGGCAAATTTTGGTATGATACCTCCGTTGCCGAGGGTACCCAGCAGCATCCCTCTCCCCTTAAGAAGCTTCACCAAACTTACTGACATGTAGAACCACCCCCTCCCCAGAGAGGCACTTCATGTCACTGTGCAGTCTTTCCAGACATATTAACAGAACAAATTCTTGTTGGATCTTCAGCCGGATCAACCTGTCATCTCCACACAATATTTCTGCGATCCACCTGGCCTCCATCTTTATCGCAATATTGTCTATCCCTTCTGCCTTTTTGATTTTAAGACCTCCAATGCTCTTCTACATTCTAATACTGGATCCCCAGTTTCTTCCCTATCGACTCCTGTTTCTTCTTCCATTACGTTAGCAGGCAATTCTTCCCCATCATAGAGGCCCCTAATGTACTCTTCCCACCTATCCGCTCTCTCCCCTGCATTTAACCATAGAATTCTCATTGTATTCTTAATGTACCATCCTTACCTTTAGTTTCACCAAATGCTGTTGTGACTTTTCGGTATGCTGAGTCAGTCATTTCGACAATCGTTTCTTCTTCGATTTCTTCATATTTTTAATGTAGCCATTTCGCCTTAGCTTCCCTGCGCTTTCTATTAATTTCATCCGTAAGTACCTTGTATTTCTGCATTCTTCGATTTCCTTGATAATTTTGTCCTTTATTATTTCCTCGAGCAACTGAAGTATTTCTTCTGTTACTGTTTTTGTTTCCAAATCTTCCGCGATATCCATTCCCCTTTAACTGAATTTCCTACCGAACGACTCAAGCATACCTCCTCATTCGGTGGTACTTCCGTAGGTCACTTCGTTGCTTATTGATTCTTCTTAAGTACTCCTTATTCATCAGCCTATTCTTCATCACTATTAAATTCTGATTTGAATCTAAATCTGCTCCTGGGTATGTCTTACAGTAGATTATTTGTTTTCTAAACCTGTGCTTGAGCATGATGTAATCTAACTGAAATCTTCTCCTATCTTTGGGCCTTCTCCAAGTATACATAATCCTCTTGTGACTTTCGGACAGAGTATCCGTTAGTACCAGCTGAAGTTTATTACAGAATTCAATTAGTATTTCTCTCCTTTTATTTCTGGTACCAAATCCATATTCTCCTGTAACACTTTCTTATAATCCTTCGCCTAACACTGCATTACAATCCTACATGATTATCAGATTTTTGTCCTCATTCGCCTACTCAGTTACCCGTTCAATATCCTCATGTTCTTTCACTCCTCATCTTCGGCTTCCATCGTCGACATTTATACCAAAACTATCATTGACGGTGTTGGTTTACCGTCTATACTGATGAGCACAAGCCTGTCACCCAGCTGTTCACAGTAACACACTCTGTACCCTATCTTCCTACTCATAACGAATCACACTCCAGTTATACAATTTTCTGTTGCTGTTGATATTACTCTATACTCATCTGACCAGATATCATAGTCTTCTTTCCATTTCACTTAACTGATCCCTATCATATCTAGATTGAGCCTCAGTTTTTCTCTTTTCAGTTCTTTCAGTTTCTCTACCATGTTCAAACTCCTGACACTCCACCCCCCACTCATAGAACGTTATCCTATGCTTCTTTATTCAATCCCTTTCTCATAGTAATATCCTCCTTAGCTGTCCACTCCTGGAGATTCGAACGACAGGTTAATCAAGAATCTCTTGCCAGTGGAGAGATCATCATGACAGTTTTTCAATTACAGGCCAAATGTCCTATGGTTACACATTATTTTGTCTTTAACGCAGCTGTTTCCATTGCCTTCTCCATCCTCATGCTGCTGATCATTGCTGGTTCTTCCACTCTCAGGGGTGGTTTCCCACCACCGATTACATATTAATGCAGTAAAGACTTGTAGTACCGGTATGCCTTCGCGTATCCCTTCTACTTCTGGTAATTAGATGACTCTGTTGCACAAGCAGTGTTTGAGTAACTTTTTAATTTGAATGAAGTAATAGATTTTTCGATATGTGGGTCGGGTAAGTATCCGTGTTTCATTTTGGTCTGTCATGTCGAGTTTTCTTTGGGTAGAGAGATTTGTGTAAGCAGTCTCCTCACACATGCCTAAGATGGAACGTCTCGAGTACCTTGCTTGAACGACCATCGCCAGCTTAGCGGCACACTTTCTTTCGTGAGGGAATCAGGTCGATTATTTCATATTTCTGTGGGATCTCCTTCCAACGATGATCTCCTCTCACGTCACAGGGTGAGAACAGGTGAAGAGTCTCGCCGACAGTTGATAGATTTGGCGGGGGTGCCAGGAGCGGAGAGAAGCAGGGTTTTCAGTCACCCTGGCGATATTTGGTAGGGTCCATCTGGTCTGCTCCGATCGTTGGCTTGAAGGAAAAGTGTAGAAGATGTAGCTTTGGTCCGCCATAGTTTGATTTCAGACTCCTAACGGTGATATTTTATTTGATTAGCAGTGCAGTAATTATTTTTGACAGTACGTGAGTCAACCTTTCTCGGCGAGTCTTTTTGCACATACTTCCACGGGATTGGGTGATTTTGGATGACTGTCCGTTACAATACCAGCTGCGCACTATTAACAGCACTTCCACGCCCGTCTACCAAACTCACCCCCCCCCCCCCCCCATTCCCATTACTATCACCACCACCACAGCATGGTCATTGCAATTATTTCTGTGGTATAGCTGAATGTACACTTGTTAATAGTCCCTAAAGACATGTTTCCATTTAATTTCCTGCTCACAGCCGGCCGCGGTGGTCTCGCGGTTCTAGGCGCGCAGTCCGGAACCGTGAGACTGCTACGGTCGCAGGTTCGAATCCTGCCTCGGGCATGGCTGTGTGTGATGTCCTTAGGTTAGTTAGGTTTAAGTAGTTTTAAGTTCTAGGGGACTGATGACCACAGCAGTTGACTCCCATAGTGCTCAGAGCTATTTGAACCATTTTTCCTACTCACAAAGATCTAAAATGTGATCCATAGAACTTTAGACTCTCTCTTATTCACTGATGGTAATCAAATGTAATTTTTCTTTGTATGCAGTTTTCTGTTTGTCTGTTCATTAAAGTAAATAATTAGAACATCTGTAGTTAAATAAGTTATACCCATATTACATAGTGATGGTTAAAGTCAGCATCTATTATTCATTTATGAAGGCCAATTAATGGTTGCACAAATTACATATAATTGAATAAATGTGGAGCATTCTGACTTCTGACTGCTGTGAGGTACAGCCGGCTATAGACCTTAAAGATGACGATCTACATCGATGTTAATGCTCGTCCTCCTGCAATTTAAAGAGTGTAATCAGATAGCTATTGAGAGTCGCGGCAACTCATGGGCATATGTATTACTGGACGCGAGATACGGAGAAATTTCCGGTTAGGGCAACACTTTCTGGGTCGAAATACTTCAGGACAACAAGGTCTACATGGAATCTCACTTTAACTAGTTGACAGATAACAGAGACATTGAAGACATGACCCAGCCAATTTCTCCCTTGTCTTTTTATTTTCCTTTTGCGTCATCAGTTTTCTGACTGGTTCAATGCTGCTCGTCATGAATTCCTCTCCTGCGCCAATCTCTACGTTCCACAGCGGCACTACCACCCTACGTTTTTCATAATTTGTTAGACTCTTGCCTCTCCCATAGTTTTTAACATTTTGTGCAGTGGAAGTTATTCCATGCTGCCTTAACACACGCCCTACCATCCTGTCCTTTCTTATTGTCAATGTTTTCCACCGTTCCTTTCTTCGTCTATTCTGTGGAGAACCTCCTCATTCCCTAACTTATCAGTTCACCTGGGTTTCAACATTCTTCTGTAACAAAACATCAGAAATTGTTAAAGTTTTGGCGGCCACTTGTTGGCAAACTGCCTGTTGACTTCTGTCTTGGGCTCTTCTGTCTACTTTTTCAGGAAGAGCATCAAACAAACAGCGGTCGAATAACCCAAGAATGAAGCGAACAGGAGGTTTGAAATCTCATTTTTCGATTACCTTGTTTTCCCACTGTCCGTGATTCACTATGTACGAAGCTGTGCTCGAATCGTACTTTCATAGAAATTTCTTCCAGAAATTGAGGCCAGTGCTTGATACTAGTAGCATTTCTTGCCCAGGTGTGCTCTCTTTATACGAGGTAGTTTACTTTTTATATCCTCCTTGCTTCGGTCGTCATAGGTTATTTTGCTTCCAAGATAGCAGAATCCCTTAATTTCGTCTAGTTCGTGACCAGTAATTTTGTTGTTTTGCATTCTCATCTCTACTACTACTCCCTGATTTTGCCTTCTTCCGGTTTACTTTTAATCCATTTTTTATTATTAGAAGGATCATTCAGTTCAACTGACACAATAATTGTTCTTCACCTACACTGAAGATATCAATGTCATCAGCGAATCTTAACACGGACATCATTTTCCGTGAATTTTAATCCCACTTTTGACCCTTTCTTTTGGGTCCATCTTTCTTTTGACGTATCGACTGAACAGTAGATGCGAAATATCGTTGATATCCTTTCACCGTTTATTTTAACCCCAGTCTTGAACGTATTATTATTTCAATCATTTCCTCTTCAATGCATAGATTCAACAGTAGAGGCGAAACACTGTATATCTGTCTTACAGCCTTTTTAATTCGAGCACATCGTTCTTCATCTTTCAGTTTTATTGTTCCCTCTTGCTTCTTGTACACATTACACCACTCGTCTTTCCCTGTAGCCTTTTTTCTCAGAATTTCGAAGATCTTGCACCATTTCGCACTGTCAAACGCTTTTTCTAGGTCAACAAATACCATGCGAAGCAGAGGCGAAACGGGTTTTGTGCCCAATGGCATCCAATACCATTACGCCAGGTTTTGAATCTTAAAGAGGAGGACAAATTCAGTCAGATAACGTTCGTTCTCCTCCGTGCCTCTACGACTCTTGCGTTCGTTTTGACGCTGTATTGGGGACCGAGACTCGCGTGAAAAGACGACATTTTGCCACTTCCGTGTCCAGTGTCGCTGGGCACACCACCATTAGTACGACTCTCTCTGCTAACGAACAAAAGGAAGCCCCCCCATTATTGGACGAGCGGTTCTAGGCGCTACAGTCTGGAACCGCGTGACCACTACCGTCGCAGGTTCGAATCCTGCCTCGGGCATGTATGTCTGTGGTGTCCTTAGGTTAGTTAGGTTTAACTAGTTCTAAGTTCTAGGGGACTGATGACCACAGCAGTTAAGTCCCGTAGTGCTCAGAGCCATTTGAACCATTTGAACAAAAGGAAGCCGCGGCAACTGCGGCCTGGATGACAATCCATGATGCTCCAGAGTCGTTGCACTGTCCGTGTAGATAAAAGTCTTGCGGCAAGCCTATTTCCAGCTACAAGGTACGAAACGTGGCTGTACGATGCTGCACCGCCGAGCGCACTACACTGATCAGCCAGAACGTTATGACCACCTACTTAATAGTCAGTATACCCACCTTTGGTACGACAACAGCGGCGACATTTCGTGGCATGGGTACAGTTAGGACTTGGTTGGGCCCCGGAGGGATTCGGCAGCACATCTGCAAACAAAAATCACCCAATTTCCGTAAATTCGGGGGAGGGGGTGACGAGCTCTGACGCCACGGTTAATGATATCCCAAATGTGTTCCATCGGGTTCAGATCTGGCGAGTTGGGGAGCCAGAACATCAATTGAAACTCGAACCACACCATTGCACTCCTTGCCTTGTGACGTGGGGCAAATTCTTGTTGGAAAATGACACTGCCGTCGGGAAACATGATCGTCGTGAAGGTGTGTCCGTGTCCGTAGTCTACAAGCAGTGTATGGTACTCCTTAGCCGTCATGGTGCCTTGTGCGTGCCCCACTGGACTCATGGATGCCCACGTGATTATTCCTCAGAGCATAATGGAGCCACCACCAACTTGTCTCCTTTCCCACAGTACGGGTGTCAAGGAACTGTTCTCCTGGAAGACGTTGGATTCACTCCCTCCCACCGGAATGACGAAGAAGGTATCGGGATGCATCAGAACACACAACGCTCTAACATTGCGCCAATGTTCTGTGCGGATTATCAAGCGCCCATTTCAGTAGTAGTGGCCAATGTGGTGTTAACACTGGCACATTCGTGCGTTGTCGGCTGTAGAGTTTAGACACACTTGTGCTTTGCCCAGCATTACAGTCTGATGTTAATTCCACGACAATTCGTCGTCCGTCCTGTTTTACCAGTCTGCCCAGCCTACGACGTCCGACATCTGCAGCGACAGGTGGCTTCCCAACCCCACGACGTCTGGTCATGGTTTCATCTTGGTTTTACCACGTGTTGAAGACACTCACCACAGCACTCCTCGAACGCCCAAAAATTCGTGGAATTTCCGAAACGCTAGTGTCGAGCCTCCGGGCCATCACAATAAGCCCTCGGTCAGGCAGATTGCGCGTGTTCCCCGTTCTACACACGCACAGCACGCTCACTGATACTTTAGCACCGTGCATGTGCCTGACTAGCAATCGTTCCTCGGCAGGTATATTGACAGTAGGTCGGCGGGCATAATGTTCTGGCTGATCAGTGTATATTGGTGTCGTCAGGGTTGCTGATTGCGTAGCGCCATTAAGATCCTGCATATCGTCGAGAACGTCCCTCTTGAACACTTGGGTTAAGTAATTGTATGACTGTCCTAGTAAATCAACCAAAGCGAGCAATAATATCGTGAAATGTTAAACCTGACTCTCGACTGACCACATGTTTCCAAGACAGTCGACTCCCGACACATAGGGATTTCTCCTGCTCACATGAGGCACGGCATGATTTTTTCCATAAACAAACGAACCGCTGCTTAATCTTTTCTTATAAACAGAACTTTGAAACGTCCCCTTAGAAAAATTGTACAAGACTGATACACAATATTTTTTTTTAGCGCAACGCAGTCTGACTTTCAGTAATCCCTGCAAAAGAATGGCCCTGACTAACATTAACCTATACGTTTCACAAATCACTGACCTCACAAAAATCTTCTTCACTCGAACTACTGAAATACAGCGAGCGCCACTAATGCCAGCTAAATAAAAGATTCACACTACTGAAGGCACTAACTACTGATAGGCATAGTTAGCAAATGAAAGACTTTGATACAGAACAAACAATGTATTTACCTCAGTAGAGTTCAAAAGTCATAATGTATATAGCAGTTCATGACATCCAGTCTTACAAAATTTCAAAGCTCCGCCATCTCTCTCCCCACATCCACCACTGCTGGCGGCTCACCTCCAACTGCGCAACCCTACGCGCTGTTAGCATCCAGCTGCCCAACACTACAATGACGAGTTTTACAACAATGCCAACCAGCCACAGACTGCACACAGCACAGCCAGTGATTTTCATACAGAGGTGGTGTTACACATAAAAAAACCTAAACAACCTACTTACAACTTATTTGACGGTAATACCTACTTCATTCGTTTTTGGTGATACCCTAATCATTCATGTAGGTTGTCGCATGTCACCATTGTCGTGTCGTACTAAGAGCGGTGTGCCAAAGCGACGTTGTTACTTTGTAATTGAAGTACAACGAAGGACAGCTACTGCAAGCCGCATCGAGGAACGAGCGACGCCAGCTTAACCAAGCCCAAAAATGACTCGCTGCGCCGACGTGAAGGATATTGTTAAACATACTCGGAGTGAGAGCCTTGCAATCTGTTTGCATCAAGTGATACGTTGATGTTAAGGGACAGTTGTCAATATTCGTGACGATCCTGTGGAAACGTGTTGTAAAAAGTTAACTAGTTATAGTTTATATTATAATAAAGTGAACTAATATTTTATGTGTTGCAGTATCCACAAGATCTGCTCCGGAGCAAACCAAAGAACCCAACAATGCACCGACGAGTGTACTTCGTCCGGTTCCACAACCGTCTTGGTATTGAAATTTTTACCGCCATCTGGTACGTAAGATATTAAATTAAATATTTTTACTCTCAAAAGATACTTTGAGGGATTATCCAATAGCAAATAATTAATGATATCTCCTGGACGGGGAAACAGACGTCTTGGAGAGGTCAGAAATTTTCTATTGTGAGAATGGAAAGTTCTGTATTCACAGTGTCCTGCTGCCTGTGTGAAGCTGATGAATGGCATTGTATGTATATACTTTATAATGTAGTACATAGTGTATAGTGAAGTAACAAAAAGATACAAATGAGCGGCCTGCTATACGTCAATATACCCATGGTGTTGACAAAAATAAGGAAACAGCAAAAACACAAATCACAGTGCCTAATACGGCGAAGGGAAGCTATTGGCATTCAGAACCGTTTCCGGTCTCCTATAGTGGATAAATACAGGTCCTGCGCAGTTTTCAAGGGAATCTTATTCCATTTTTCCTGCAAAATAGTAATACTGATGCAGGTGGATAGCGATCGCGCTCCCTCCGAAGTAGACCACGAATGCTGACATCTGGTGACTAGTGACCAGGTGGTGTGCGACAATTCATCCTCGTGCTCGCAAAACCAGTACTGGACGATGCGAGGTGTGTGGACAGGTGGCCTGTCGTATTGCAACAGTATCACCTGATCAACAAAAATGTTCGCATACTTCTTGGTAAATATTGCGAGGTTGTGAGTATCCATACAGCCCACTGAACAATGTGATGTAACTGTACAAATTATAGCGGAACCCCAACTACGTTCCGCTCTTGAGATGAAAACTCGGCCAGGAGTTGGAAGCTGTGTGCAACAAGACTCACCCGACCAAAAGATTTCCTTCCATTCTGCGAAAACCCACGTTTTCTGTAGCACGTTTTCCTGTTACGGGCATCTGCACCATTGGTGAGTGGTTTTGTAATTACAACTCCCCATGGTAATTCCTCGCTTATGGAGCTCCCTTCTCGTTGATTTGGTGCTGAAATGGTTCGTGAGAGCGTCATTCATTTCGACAATGACTTTTTCAGCCGTCGTACTCTTTATCGCCAGCCTCCTCTTCAATGAACGTCTGTCAAGATCGCCAACACACACTTCCGGCCTCTTTGTGACTTGGCAAATTATTTTTTTTCCACCTCCCTCTTACACAGAGTAAATGTTTGATATGGTGCCTCTTGAATTACAAAGCACTTTGGTTCCCTTGGGTACAGAAGTACCCTCCATAAAGCATCATTGCCCACTTTTGAGTACACTTAACTCCGACGTTTTACACTCACAAGCACGCTCTTCTGACTACGACAGACTGTTGCACATATTGAGCACACTGTACAGGTGCCGTTAATGGTCAAATAGAACAGAGCATCATGCAAGCTTGGGTAGCAACTGAATTTGTATTCAAACGCCTATTTCTCGATATATTTCTATATTTTTGTCCAGCTGCTGTACAATATGATTCTCCAAACTATGGAAATTTTCCTTGTGTGACCAATGGCTGTTACTCTATCTGGAGAATATGTTCATGTCTGATGTACATCTTCTTACTTCTATCCGCTCCCGCTGTAATCTTTCTACCTTCTCTTCGATAACGGTATTTATTCTCATTAGTAACCTTCTCAGTAACACCCTGTAAGTCAGTTTACACAGCACGGGTTCTAGATGATTTCTGACATTAATCTTAGACTGCACTGAAGGACTGAGCGTGCAGGAAACAAGCTTAATGGTAGCAGCACAGTCCCAAAGAGAGCGAATGAATTATTTCATCGAGTTGCAGGGAAAAGTTTTCACGTCGTAGGTCAGAGCAGTTGCCCGTCGCAGAGAATTAGTTCCGAGTGAACATTTTACGCAAAACAGTAAATCCGCGTAATAATGCTGAAGTTTCAAAACTCAGTGTTATTTACGAATCAAGACTTCGGTAATATCATAAACGCTGCAACTCTTCCTAGTGAGAACTTGGGTGACTTTTAGTTAATTTATTTTTCTCAGTTACTGCAGACTTCTGGCTCTAACAGCCGAAAACTTAAAAAAAAAGAAAGGATAAAGATAAATGATGGTAGCGGGTGGCGGGGCGCTACTTTGTAGAACTGAGGAAAAGAACTGAGAGGGACAAGGATTTCGAAAGAACGGGAGGAAGAAGCATTCTGTGGTTTCTGGAAAAGCTACTGCCCCATGCTGCTCTGTACTTTGGGAGTTTTACGGTTTATTTGTTCATTATATATCCGTGACTAAAATAAGTAATCCACAGAGAAACTTTTGTTCTTCCGATTAAAAATCTCGTTCCACTGTGACGGATTTGTCAGATGTAGTCTCACAAGGATAAGTATGTGATTTACACATCCAGTAACATTCTCCTATAGTCGGCAGCCACTGTTTTAACCTCCTGAGTCTGTAACTTAACTTACATTAGAAACACTATCATCAGTCTCTTTAATAGAAACATTAAAAACGGTTTAATGTGAGCGTTGTCGTTGAACGGAATTTATAAGTGGCAATGAAATGAAAACGAAAGAGTTGGAAAAATAGTAAGTAAACTGTTCATCATTTTAAAAGTATTCACCATTACAGTTAATATATTAATCCCACTGTGAAAGAAGATGTCAGTGCTTTCATGAAAAATGTTTACAGTTACCTACGGAACCACGTATTTTTATCCTGGCGTGCATGTCTTCGTATGAAGCCACGGAAACCTTCCTTCAGGAAATCGCATGGGGAGAAATCGGGACTGTATGGATGATGAGTAAGACTTCTCAGTGAAACTTCTGAAGCGTAGTCGAAACGGTTTGACAACATGTGAGTGGTCCCAATTGTGTGCAAATCAGCATCTAAGGAAGTAGGTATCTGAAGGTCACATTCATAGCCGAGAAAATGTAAATTAATTTAAAGCAAATTACGACAGCAATGTATCTTCACTTGATTTTTGTGCTTAAATATTTTAGGGTTATTTCAGTCGTGTGAGCGATGAAATTTTATGAAATTCAATATTTTGTAGTACATGCTTATTTTCACTTTTCATTATGAACAGGAATGATTATGTAAAATACATACATATACTTTCTTGAGTTTTGCATCCCACTCCTTGTACTTTCTGTTACACAGCTACAAGTCAAACGGATTAAGTTCAACCGATCTGTACGGCACTGCTGTAGGGAAATGGTAGCAGAAAACGCTAGCGTTTCTAAAACGCCACTGCAGCTGTCCCATCACTGACTGTGCATTCTGCGGAGAAGCGCCAACTTGCATAAAAGTGATCTTATCCGCACATCCACATGGTTGAAATGTGGAATGACTGTGGTGTGCAAAAGACTCTCATAGCGTTTACCACCAACGGTACGAACAACAGGAACCGCAGGACTCACCGCCTCGAAAAAATACCTTAGGATAAACGATGCCGTAGACCCGCACCACACATTCACGTTTGCAGGAAGAAGTGGACCCGTTTGATGTGCGTTCGGATTTTCCGTTATCCATATTCTGAAATTCTGCATATTGACATGTCCTTGGAGATGAAAATGGGCTTTGGCTATTCAATAAATATTCCATGGCCATTCATTGCGCACTTCCATGCAAGCAAGATATTCCTGAACAAACGTTTGTCTTGCTGGAAGGTCAGGTGGAAGCAGTTCCTAAACATGGTTGATTTTGTAAGCATAGCCATTCTTAGGAATTTATGCACTGTGCTCGCAGGCATGTTAGCGTTCGGGCAATTCCACGTGCTCCGCACGTTTGCGCGCCACTGGTCAACCCCTCCTCCAATGATATGGCCCCATCTTTGTCGGACATTATATCAACTACACATGCACATTGCACTTCAAAAGAATTTCTTTACGAATTCTGCAATCATGTTCCCCAGACCGTTAGCAGACATCGCACTAATACCTTGAGTGTTCGGTATTTCTGCAGGGCTACTGATGCACAGTTATCGTTCTTGTAAAAGAGCTTTACCAGCAGCACGTTACCCTTCAAGGAGACATTCGTGTTGGGAGTCTCAGACGGAAGCTTATTAAGAGCAGTGAGTTGCGCGTCTGTTGATGAGCACATTCGGACGCTTCAAGCACCATCTATTCTTCAAATTTTCACTAATATTCTTTTTGTTCCGTGACGTTTCCCCCCGGCTTCAGTAATACGCAATTTGACTTCATTCTGATCTGAGGTTATGTTTCTATAGTGTTTTGAAACTGGATCGTTATTATGGATCCGCTGCTCACTTCATAGTATTGCCATTTGGTTCCCTCACATATACCTGTTTATGTTTCCCTGTAACCTTTGCAAATGGCAAAACCCAAAACGTGTAAGCCATAGTAAATGAATAAATACTGTTGTCACGATATATAAAAAGGTCTGACGTGAGCATTGGTATTTTATGTTGAACTAACGTACAATGCTCTCTCTGTATCCTCAAACCTACATTTTGCTATACCTGCAGAAAGCTAGATCTCGGTGTCGGCAGAAATGCGACAACCGTCCTCTGGTAGCCGACGAAGAAGGAATTCCCAAACATAAAATCAAGAACATTGTATGTACTGCCGTATTGGAAATTTCCAGCATATACTTGTCTAACTTTTAAATTCATCACCACAGCTATGAAGTCACAGAACGAGAACAAAAGCGTGTCCCCATTCAGTAATAACATCGGAAGTTATAGGCAAAGAGTCACCACGAACCGTCAAATTACTGGAAGCTGAGAAGAGATGTCGAGTTTTCGCGTCCCGTTTACGCTGGCATCATCCACAGAAACCAAGAAATTTGTGTGGTGAAGAGGCACAGCCTACTGGGATGCAGAGTGACAATCTGTGTGTTCCGAGATTAATGTCACTTGTCATATTAACAGAATCTTCCGTCGGTTCTTGGTAGAACAACATTATAATAATAAATGAAAAGCACCAGTCTGCTTTTGTTCTACAATATTACTTTTATTTCTAACCGGTTTTCGGCTTACAAGGCCATCTTCAGGCATTTACCATCACCAAAGATGTCAATTGTTAGCAGACAACATCGAAAGAGAAGTAACACATCTAGAGTGAAGTAGAAACATGCAGTAAGTAACATCTTTGCAATGAAATAGTAAAAACTGAACAGTACATAAATAACAAAGGAGTTGACAGGAAAACCTTTAGCACAAATCGGAATAGCATGCCTACATAAGTTTCTATTAATAAACAAAGCTAATAAAATGAGATAAAATTAGTACTAGACAAGGGTGCATCAAGAGGGATGAAACATGGAGAGTGATACACAACCAATTAAAAAAGAAGAGATAGTTGTCAATGTAAATACAGAATACATAAGGAACTTAAGTAATATCAATAAGATAAACAGAAATTAATAAATGCAGGAAAATGGAGATGTTTGAGGGAACCTACAGTTTGAGACTGTGGTGGTACTGCATTTTAACATTAATATTATAATCAAAGCAGTGGCTGTGTACCAGTTTTCATTAAATAAATGAGCAAAGTAAAATATGAACAGTATTTGACGGGACAACTACAAGGGGAGTTAAACATGGACAGTAATACAAGTTAAAAGGAAACTCTTAACTATTGAAACTACAGCCTATGTGGAATACAAAGACAATTGCAACATCCCATTACTTTTGTCACTTCAGTGTACTAACGTGTTACTAATACATCCGATTTGTCTATGTGACGTATCATCACCGAAAGCCAGAAGACCAGAAACATAATTTTTGGAAGATGACATTCCCACGCTCTGCACTTCATAATATGAACACTTCATTATTTTCAGCTCAACTTCAAATGATGATTGTATGAAATAAGTGAATTGTAATTTACAGTCAAATGGTAGAAATCTCTGTCGAAGAATGCTACATGACTGTGGCGCACCACGGAGGGAAAATCATTAACAACTGGTATCACCTTCTTGACTAGGATTACAGATACAAAGTCAAGAAATTCTGCTACCTTGGAAGCATAATAAAACATCACGGACGAAGCAAGGAGAACACGAAAACAGACTAGCAAAGACAAGGAGGACACTGACCAATTGACGTCTACTACGAGGAAGAAATTTATCTATTTATTTATTGTTCCGTGGGACCAAATTAAGGAGAAGTCTCTATGGTCATGGAACGAGACAATACATGAAATTATAACACGATATTAGAAACAGATAAAATGAAATATAAAAAAACGTATTCAGGTGACAAGCTGTAAGTTTAAATAAAGAAAATCAACAATGTAACACTGTAATTTGCTTAATTTTTTAGCTCTTCCAGGAGCTCCTCGACAGAATAGAAGGAGTGAGCCATGAGGAAACTCTTGAGTTTAGACTTAAAAGAGTTTGGGCTACTGCTAAGATTTTTGAGTTCTTGTGGTAGCTTACTGAAAATGGATGCAGCAGAATACTGCACTCCTTTCTGCACAAGAGTCAAGGAAGTGCATTCCACATGCAGATTTGATTTCTTTCTGATATTAACTGAGTGAAAGCTGCTAACTCTTGGGAATAAGCTAATATTGCTAACAACAAACGACATTTAAGAAAATATATACTGTGAGGGCAATGTCAGGATTCCCAGACTATTGAATAGGGATCGACAAGAGGTTCTCGAACTTACACCACATGTAGCTCGAACAGCCCGTTTTTGAGCCAAAAATATCCTTTTTGAATCTGAAGAATTACCCCAAAAAATAATACCAAACGACATAAGCGTATGAAAATATGCGAAGTAGACTACTTTTCGTGTTGAAGTGTCACTTATTTCAGATACTGTTCTAATGGTAAATAAAGCAGCATTTAGTTTCTGAACAAGATCCTGGACATGGGCTTTCCACAACAACTTACTATCTATCCGAACGCCGAGGAACTTGTACTGTTCCGTCTCGCTTATAATATGCCCATTCTGTCCGATCAAAATATCGTTTCTTGTTTAATTATGAGTTAGAAACTGTAAAAACTGAGTCTTACTGTGATTTAGCATCAAATTATTTTCCACAAGCCACGAACTTATTTCATGAACTACATTATTTGATACTGTTTCAATATTAGACACAAGATCCTTCACTATCAAGCTGGTGTCATCAGCAAACAAAAATATTTTTGAATCACCTGTAATATTAGAAGGCATATCATTTATAGAAATAAGAAACAGTAGTGGCCCCAGCACCGACCCTTGGGGAACGCTCCACTTAACAGTGCCCCATTGGGACTGAACATCACTACCACTTTCAATATTGCGGAGAATTACCTTCTGCTTTCTGATCTTAAAGTAAGAGGCGAATCAATTGTAAGCTACTGCCCTTACTCCATAATGGACCAACTTCATCAGTAATATTTTGTGGTCAACACAGTCAAAAGCCTTCGTTAAATCAAAGAAAACACCTAGCGTTCGCAACCTTTTATTTAATCCGTCCAAAACCTGACAGAGAAAAGAGAATGTAGCATTTTCAGTTGTTAAACCATTTCTAAAACCAAACTGAACATTTGACAGCAAATTATGTGAATTTAAGTGCTCCAGTAACCTTGTATATACAACCTTCTCCATAGCTTCAGCAAACACCGATGGCATAGAAATAGGTCTATAATTGTCAATATTATCCCTGTCTCCCTTTTTATAAAGTGGCTTCACTACCAGGTACTATAATCGGTCAGGATATTTTGGAACATGGCTTTGTTTAGAAGATAATGAGAGAGTGTGTAAATATTACAAAAGACGAGAAGAAAAGCTATTGAAATATGAAGCTATGGAACGTTTCAGAAAATTTGGTGGATGGATTGAATAAGAAATGACGATGTTCTCTGTAGAACCGGCGACGAAAGGAACATGTGAAGAGCGCTCATGAGAAGAAAGGGCAGAAAAGGCACAAACGTTAAAACTTCAAGAAATAACTTTCACGGTACCTGAGGGAACTGTAGTTGGTAAGCGCTGTAGGTGGAGACGGGGATTAGAGTATATCTAACAAATTATTCGGGATGTTGGTTGCTAGTGCTGGTACTGTGGGTAGAGATTGGCACAGGAGGAGAATTCGCGGCAGCCCACGCCAAACCAGTGAGAAGGCTGGTAGTAAGAAGTGGACAATTTTGGCTGCATTCTCTTTGAGTTGTAGGACAGTACTTTGAGCCTTTTCAGGAGCTTTTGGATACCATTAAAAATGTTGTAAATGTTTGCTTTTTTTAAAACATTACTTCCTTGAATATACTCCAGATGAAACAAAAGGAATTTAAGTATACAAGAACCTTATATTCTACCGTGCGTACTACCATTTGGCAAGAAGCTCGTTTGAATGTATGAAGTGAAAGGAGAGTCTCAAGTTGCACCATCCGCGTCGGTGGCTCTGGGAGGCTTTCCTAACAAACATTCAAGTAATTCTGTCCGTCATTCGCTCTTCTAAAATGACTAGCCCAAAAGAAGCTTACATGAAACGCGTTCTGTGTCGAAAACTATTCGGTATATGGCATATTCCCAAACGAAGTCTTTTGCTTCAAACAAGCGTTCCTGTCAAGTCTTGTCCTCATGGGACACCCTGCATATATAGCTTTCATTCCGGATGTGCAAGTTTTAATGCACAAAGAACATGTTACATGGTGAAATCGGATCTATCTGTTGGAAACAGATTATTGTTTTCATTCATAGAAAAGACTTATTGAGAATTCCGATGTATCTTTTAGATATAGCATAAAATTTAAATGCGATTTCATAATATATCAGCTTCTATATGAACGTAAGTTCAGCAGGACTCTTAACTTACGCATACAAACTGAAAGATTTATTTCCGGCTGGAGTGGCCGAGCGGTTCTAGGCGCTACAGTCTGGAGCTGCCCGACCGCTACGGTCGCAGGTTCGAATCCTGCCTCGGGCATGGATGTGTGTGATGCCCTTAGGTTAGTTAGGTTTAAGTAGTTCTAACTTCTAGGGGACTGATGACCTCAGAGGTTAAGTTCCATGGTGATCAGTGCCATTTTTGAAAGTTTTATTGACACCAGTCATGAGATGCCGGTTGAAATTGTTGACGGTAGTGGTTTCTATGGTGTAGTTAGTTCACTCAGTCTTTCGTTTTACAGTGAGTATCGAATCGAGACATAACAGAGAAATCAAAATACTGTTTGCGTTTCCTACTACAACGAGTGCAATTTACTTTTAGCTCTGCGGTGCGATTTTTGTCAAGAATTGGTCTCACCTTCTAACTGCTTCAACAATGAATCAACAGTAAAATACGTACAGATCTCGCATAGCAGGAAATGTTTCCAAGGTCGCCTGTTCTCACAGTATGTGATTTTTTACTGTAAGTAGAAGGGGGAGGGGGAGAGTTTCTTAGTGCGAGGACACAGTTACCGTGGGGGTAACATTCCCATGGCATCCCCACTGCCTGGATTACGATGAGAACATAGTGAAATGTAAGAAGACCTCTGGAACGCATGGAGAAATCTCAGCCGAACGTGGCATAAATATTACTTACTAATATTACCAATTACTATCTGTAGAAACATCCTATCGGAATGAGACGCCCTTATGAACCTTATATGTCTTGTACGGCT
This sequence comes from Schistocerca gregaria, assembly GCF_023897955.1. Taxonomy (NCBI): domain Eukaryota; kingdom Metazoa; phylum Arthropoda; class Insecta; order Orthoptera; family Acrididae; genus Schistocerca; species Schistocerca gregaria. The sequence goes on along the minus strand of NC_064926.1, from coordinate 338,119,001 downwards.
ACGATGGATCTAATACGTAAAAGCAGTCGAAATCGAAATTGATTCGTGTCAAATCGATACTTTTCAGATTTCCTGGTTCGACTGATGTCAAGTCAAACTGAAATTTGCTGCTAGCGAAGCAGAAAGTGGAGACATTTAAACTATGACCCTGCCAAGTTATAACTAACTGCAACCAAACTTGGTATACGCCATGCGCCGGGTCGTTATAATTAAACTGACAGTGTTCCGAGTGCTGCAGTGCAGGCTGAAAACATCGCAGGACCTTTAAGCATCGTAGGTAGGTTCATTAACTGCCGCGCTCTCAGAGTATGCTGCAAAAAATTATACTTCGACCTTTGGCCACCTGGTGAAAACATAGCGCTGTTAAGCAGCCAGAAAGTTATGGTTGGTGCACGAAAAAGAGAGGAAAAACCAAACACATGGAAACGATGGTTCTGGCCAATTTATTAGGTTAAGATCACAATACGTGTTCAATTTCATCTCACAACTCAGCAACATGCTGCATCCGTAACACGGTATGGTCCTCAGTTGCCCATTACTGGCCATTAAAACTCGTACACCACATAGATGACGTGCTACAGACGCGAAATTTAACCGACAGGAAGAAGATGCTGTGATATGCAAATGATTAGCTTTTCAGAGCATTAACACAAGGTAGCGACACCTACAACGTGCTGACATGAGGAAAGTTTCCAACCGATTTCTCATACACAAACAGCAGCTGACCGTCTTTGCCTGGTGAAACGTTGTGTGATGCCTCGTGTAAGGAGGAGAAATGCGTACCATCACGTTTTCGACTTTGATAAATGTCGGATTGTAGCCTATCGCGATTGCGGTTTATCGTATCGCGACATTGCTGCTCGCATTGGTCGAGATCCAATGACTGTTAGCACAATATGGAATCGTTGGGTTCAGGAGGGTAATACGGAATGCATTGCTGGATCCCAACAGCCTCGTATCACTACCAGGCTTCTTATCAGCATCGCTGTAACAGATCGTGCAGCCACGTCTAGATCCCTGAGTCAACAGATCGGGACGTTTGCAAGACAAAATCCATCTGCACGAACAGTTCGACGACGTTTGCAGCAGCATGGACTATCAGCTTGGAGACCATGGCTGCGGTTACCCTAGACGCTACATCACAGACAGGAGCGCCTGCGATGGTGTACTCACGACCTGGGTGTACGAATGGCAAAACGTCGTTTTTTCGGATGGAATGGTTCTGAGCACAATCGGACTTATTGTATCACAAGTACTATATCATTATCCCACTATTATCATTAAGTACTGGGATAAGAGAATTGACATTATATTCGTCTTCCATTCACAGTGAAATCCCCTCCATATGACGGTAACATTGACTTCCATTCCGTTACGATTCGTTGACGTTTATCGTGAATACCTTAACGTACAGTGTAGATCAGAGGAGTCTTCCGTGCAAAAAATGGTTCAAATGCCTCTTAGCACTATGGAACCAAACTTCTGAGGTCATAAGTCCCTAGAACTTAGAACTACTTAAACCTAACTAACCTATGGACATCGCACACATCCATGCCAAGGCAAGATTCGAACCTGCGACCGTAGCGGTCGCGCGATTCCAGACTGTAGCGCTTAGAACCGCTCGGCCACTCCGGCAGTCCTTTTTTTTCGGATTAATCCAGGTTCTGTTCACAGCATCATGATAGTCGCATCCGTGTTTGGCGACATCGCGGTGAATGCACATTGGAAGCGTGTATTCGTCATCGCCATATTGGCATATCATCCGGCGTGGTGGTGTGGGGTGCCATTGGTTACACGTCTCGGTCACCTCTTGTTCGCATTGGCGGCACTTTGAACAGCGGACGTTACATTTCAGATGTGTTACGACCCGTGGCTCTACCCTTCATTCGATCCCTGCGAAACCCTACATTTCAGCAAGATAATGCACGATCACATGTTGCAGGTCCTGTACGGGCCTTTCTGGATACAGAAAATGTCGACTGCTGCCGTGGCCAGCGCATTCTCCAGATCTCTCACCAAGTGAAAGCGTCTGGTCAATGGCGGCTGAGCAACTGGCTCGTCACAATACGCTAGTCACTACTCTTGATGAACTGTGGTATCGTGTTGAAGCTGCAAGGGCAGCTGTTCCCGTACACGCCATCCAAGCTCTGTTTGACTCAATGCCCAGGCGCATCAAGGCCGTTATTACGGTCAGAGATGGCTGTTCTGGGTACTAATTTCTCAGGATCTATGCATCCAAATTGCGTGAAAATGTCATCACATGTCAGTTCTAGTATAATATGTTTGTCTACGAATACCCGTTTATTATCTGTATTTCTTCTTGGTGTAGCAATTTCAATGGCCAGTAATGTATATAGTGTACCCAGAGCGATATGGCGTCGTATCCTTAAAATCAGAAGAATCCGGAAACATCGCTAATAAACACGACTTTTCAGATATCACTACGAGATACACTGATTTAGTTCAGGGGATCTGGAAGGTCAAACATCTTAAAATTTCCTACATATGATGCAGTTGTTACGGAAGGTTTATCGAAGCAACACCTTTCACTTGTCAGTCGACATGTGGTATACCTCCATCTTGCATGAAAATAATGTAAGTGGACGCAACTTCGTTCTTGCAAAACTGGAATCATGTGTTGCAGAAGAAGGTCCACATCATGTTCCAGATGTCACTGTACACTTAAGAGGCCCGCGAGGTGGCACATCCTCGAAGACAAACGGACCGAGAATGAAGGAGTTTGTGAATTCACACAACACAGTGACGTAAGCTGAGTGCATTGGATGTTCCTGTACAACATGTTTCAGAGGAGAACCTCATATGGGACAGTTCTGTGTATTCACGCCCCGTGCAGAGTAAAATGTGGCTCGTCCGTCCGAAGAATATCGCCCAGTCATATGTTTTTACGTTAAATTACATTCATACTTGTTCCACGTAATGACGTGAAACGTGTCAGTTTAACATAAGTTTTCGTTACACACACACACATACACACACACACACACTCACACTCACTCACTCACGCACACTGTCACACACACAGAAGAAAGAACGATATTCAGTATTTTGGGTTAATCATTTTGGCACAAAAAGGGGTGATTTATGATGCCACAAAAATCTATGGTCATTCGGTGAATAGCATTAAAAATCTGGCAGATAGCTAACCAACATTTGAAAACAAATTAAAGGAATGACTGAAAGACAACTCCGTCTACTCAACAGAGTGGCCGCGGGGTTTAAGGCGCCATGTCACGGACTGCGTGGCCCCTCCTACCGGAGGTTCCAGTTCTCGCTCGGGCATCAGTGTGTGTCTGTTGTTCTTAGCACAAGTTAGTTTAAGTAGTGCGTAAGTCTAGGGACCGATGACCTCAGAAGTTTGGTCCCTTTGGAATTCAGGCATACACATTTTTCTAGGCAGCAACAAGCATTAAATAGGAAAACCATCTTTGTCGGCAGGGATGTGGGGTGCCAATTACCCTATTGCACCAAAGGATATTGAATTCATTGCTCCCCACATGTGAGGATGGAGGTGCTCAAGTAGGCCCTAAGCAGAGCGTCTGGAGCAATTTCAACAAAGCCTGGTAAGTACAGTGTCTTACAAAATGGACGAAAAACTCTCTTCAGTCCGAAGTTTAGGTTGAACGCCTACTGTGTTTTACGAGGCGTGGCCGCACTGTGAGTGGTTAAGTCTTGCCTTCTTCTGACCTTTGAAATGACGTACCCAGCCAGTCACAGAAGGTCTACAGCTTAATGAGGACTCTGAGCTCGGAAGCAACTCGGCATTTTTCATATTAGCTGTCATCGCCGTAGGTGATAAATATCAGAAAAACCTTAGGGCCGACTGGAAATCGAAACTCCAAGCTCTGTAGCCACAGAATGGCACTTTAAAAATGAGTTACTGAAGAAAAACGTCAAACACCCACAGGGATGACGTAAATGTGAAGGACTGAAAAATTTAAAAACAATAGATAAATTATACTCCTTTTCCTATCCAATATTTTGGAATATACATGGCCGAGTCACATTAATGTGACCAGGGCCATTGTTCGACGGAGGCTTGCAATAGGCACTCATGGAGCGCTGCAGGTGGCAGCACCAGCAGTGGAGAGCTGTCGGGGAGGGGGAGGGGGAAAGGGAGGTTGCAGTCCTTGTCGTGCAGAAAGGGAGCGATTTGTCTCACGTTCAAAAGGACAAAATAATTGGCTTTATTGTCTTCCCGAAACGCTAAGTTTGCCGCCTTGTTTAAAGTATGGCGCTATCCGAAAATGGGATCACGTCGAGGCAGCTGTGGTGCACCACAGGTCATAGATGACCATGATGAACGATAGCACCGGAGATGTGCAACTGTTGAGCATCTGGCCACCCAAATGAACCTAGAGGCCGCGAATAGTGTATCCTCAGAGAGCGTTTAGCTAAAGTTCATACGTATGGACTTCCACAGCAGCCACCTGTTTCTTCCTCCCATGCTATTGTTGATCGCCGACGATACTTGGAATTTGGGCGCCAGTACCCTAACTGGACGTCCATTTTTCACATGATAGGTGGCCTTTTGAGTGTGGGGCGTGAAACGTCTGATATCAAACACCCGGGATAACAATGAACGGAGGAGGGAGCGTTATGATCAGGTGAATGTTTTTCTGCAATCCCTGGGCGAGGTCGTAATTCCGGAAGCCACATTGGATCAACAGAAGTATGCATCTGTCTCTGAGGAGGATGCCCACACCTACATGCAATTTGTTTTTCCTCGGCACGATGGCCTCTACCAGCAACAGTGCTACGTGACACACAGCTTTCTGTGTACGTACATGGTTCGAAGGGCACCGGGATTAGTTTACCAGACTCCCTTGGCTGCTAACCTCCCAGATTTTAACCCAATTGGTAATCTGTGAGTCCATCTCGATCTTGATGTCCACGCCATGGGTCTTCAAACCGGGAACCTAGCCCTATTGGCCACTGCGTTGGTGTCCGCATGGTTCCCCGGCCCTGTCGGTTCCAGAAGTTCATTGACACTCTTACTGCTGATCTTGCAGCGGTCTGCAGTTCAGGCTTTTGACGGTGGTCACATTTAGCCATGGACAACGTATAACGACACGTCGCTAGGTATTCTGCTCGTATAAGAACATAAAGTAAATATGAACAAGAGCAAGAACAACATACACTGAAGTGAAAAACGTCATGTTACAGGAATTTTCACTTATATACATGGCGGTAGTAGCGCTTACACAAACTATAAAAGGGAGTCAACTGGCGAAGATGTCATTTGTGCTAATTTGATTTTGTGAAAACGTGTCCAACGTGATTATGGCCTCATGAAGGAAATTAACAGACTTTTAACGTGGAATGTTGGAGCTAGAAGCATGGAACATTCCATTTCGGAAACCGTTAGGGAATCCAATATTCCGAGAGCCACAGCGTCCAGTGTGTGCAGAGAATAATAAATTTCAGTCGCTCTGAGCACTATGGGACTTGACATCTGAGATCATCAGTCCCCTAGAACTACTTAAACCTAACTAACCTACCGACATCACACACATCCATGTCCCACACTGAAGCGCCTAGAACAGCTCGGCCATACCGGACGGCAATAAATTTCAGTCATTACCTCTCACCACAGACAACGCAGTGGCAGATGGGTTTCATTTAACGACTGAAGCAGTGGTTTTTGCATTGAGTTGTCAGTGTTATCGGACAAACAGCACTGTGTGAAATTAACCATACTTCAGTTTAAGAAAAACATTTATTAATAAAGAAAGTACAACATTATTGGCATAATACATTAATTCTACAGTTCTTTTTCAGTCTTCTAGCTCCCCTTCAGTCACCTCAGAATCGTTTGAAGCATCTGACTTCAACTGGTCATAAAACCACATTTCGTTTTGCCCAACATACTTTCTGGCCAGCTCTTTGACATCTTTATACTTTTGGTGTTTAAAGGGGGGAGACAATCATAAGCTTGATGAAGGTGGTCCATTGTCATGAGGCTCGTAGGTCCTTGGTTGCAAATCTGCGCATTATCGAAGACAGTCATCCCTACGGTCGCACTGCATTGAATGATCCCTTTACCGGTGTATGGCTGTTCATAGAGGAATATTTTGTACTTAGTGATTAAATATTTTCCTCTTTTCTTGTTCGATAATGATACGTAAGGGTTCCTTACAAAAAATATCTTCAACGTGTCAACAAAGTGGAATATAAATCTCTGGTCCACTTCAGTGACATGAAACGCGCGATGTTTTCACCGGTATGCTGAACAATACGTAACACAACCTCCTTCCTGCCATTGTTTGGGGAAACAACGAGGCAGCTCCTGGAGCTGCCTCTGTTTTCATGAAAACTCGGAGTACAGGCAACTCCAAATGTTCGATTTCTCTGAAACTAGTGGGTGGAGCTGCCTCTTTCTTGCACCAAGTGAAGGGGCCTTTTTTTTTTGTATGTGATAGAATGTTGAACTCAATAGAGCCAAAAAGTGGAGCTGCCTCCTTCTTGCGCCAAACCTCTTAATTGTTAATGGCTACAGCGGCAGCGAGCCTGAATATTTCTGCAGGGAACTGCCAACTATTTACTGAACACAGACCACGTCGATTTGTGGCACTAACCACTGCGAAAGGAGGTCCGATATTAAGTGTTTTCCCATGACTTTCGTCACCTCAGTGTGTTCTTAGACTCATCTCGCTGAGAAACCTGTCTTCCTAGGAGGATTATTTTTGTCGCTGACGTCTCCTGTCACACACCTTGTGGGCTACAAGACAGCAACAGTGGAAACAGTAACTAACGTCGTAAACCTTGTACTTTGAAATGATTGCTTGTCGGCTGGTGCGTTTCTGCCACACCCTGTGGATACAAGATGGTGTTGTCGCCTCCCGAAGACAGATGGGCAGCGGAACAGCAGGTGGGAGAGGCACCCCGTTTCAGGGCCCAGCCCACCGCGCGCTCGCCGTATCTCAGTATCTCGCGACGCGCGTATTGCCGTATAACGAACGATCCGTCGCGACAGTGGCGAGAGGAGCGGCTCCGGCCAGGAGTGGATGATGAATGCGGCTCGCTGGAGGCCGAGCTAATTTGCGCGGACCGCCCACACAATTATCGCCTGCCGCAGGAAGCGGCGTAATAAAGTTACGTGCGGCCCGCCGCGACGGCGCCCGGTGCAGAGCGGCGTCTCGCCGCTCTTGTAATTACATCCGCCCCTCGGCAAATGACCATTCCTATCACGAAGCGCACCGCAAGAAATACGACCGCACTATTATGAATATTAATTAAATTTATAACATTTGTACTCTGACGCTCCGCACAGTACAACGGTTAATTTGCGAGTGGAGAATTAGGCACTCTTTTCGACTGCGTGCTGCGATATTATCTCCATCGGGCAACGATTGCCGCCGTAAACGATGGCTTACTCTGGTATCGGATTCTATTAATTAAACGTCAGATCGATGCAGCTGTTACCTACTGCCTCTCTGCAGGAGTGTGCTGTGTGGTGCCGAAGTCTTTGATTTTTGGCCGGTGTGTCAGTGACGGATAGTCCCAGATCAGGGCCCACATACGATAAAATGTTATTTACAAAAGTAAAAATTCTACAACAAACTACCAAAGTTGCCTAACTGCACGTACACCCTTTACAGTCTTTTGCATCTGACGGTTTAATAGTGCACACCTGTTACAACTCCTAGTACTGTCAGCGAAATCGATTATTTCTTATAATATTTCTTTAGTGACATTGTAAGATGGCAAGAACTATGCCCCTTACATGGAGTCATTAAAGTTCAGCTAACTCACGTTGAGCGAACAGTAGGGCTGAACAAGTCACAATGCATATAGTAGAGGGTATGGACATATTGGAATAATTAATGTCGGGTGATGGTTTTGAAGTAATTCACACGACATGAAAAACATTGTGGAAACACGTCGATTTACTGGAGGCTAGTTTAGCCCAGGGAAGTATACAGAGCTGACTGCGGTGGGCAGCTGGGGAGTGGCGAAAGGAAGCGACAATTGGCACCATAGGGCGGCTCAAACTCTTGAGGAAGCAGTAACGGGGTGCGGCCTCCCGCTGCCTTAAGATGAGTGACAGTGAGAGGGAGTGGTTGACCCCATGCTGGTATATGGGGGAGCAGACGGTGAAGTTGTACGCCTGTTGATAAATGTCCATCGTCACGTTTCCAGTTAAGCACGCGAGAAAGCCGCACAAAGCTAGGGTGGAGCAATCAACACAGCTCAAAATATGTGTGTTCATGAATATAGCAATTTCAAGCTGAATTCCTGGTCTGCAGAGTCTGAAGTAAATCTGGTGAAGAGCGACAGAATGAAATATGCCGGCCTCTGATAGGAACATAGGACCAAGGAATTTGAAGTACTCTCCTGGGAGTCCTTATTCCGGAAAACTTGGTGTTTGTGCAGGCGCTAACCATGATGGGTGGTCTGGGAGGAGATAAATAGCAGAAGTTGAGAGGAAGGGACATTTTGTGAGAATTTGTTTACTTCTGAGAGCAGGCATTGATTGGCGCTGGGAAGCGACGAATAATTAACACGACTTGTGCTGCAATTGGCGTAAGTGATTTTGCTGGAGTGGAAACCAAGGCGAAGAGCAGATTGGCAGAGGTCTCCGTAGAGGTCTTCTGTTCCCAGCTTGCCTACAGTGTGGACATGGCGTTCTTTACTCAGCTTGCCTGGGACAGAGTGAGCAGTTTAGGACCTAGCAAATGGAACAATTGAGTTTGGAGATAGGAACTTTTGGTTCAGCTATGTAGATAGGAGTGAATAGACGAGAACAGTCTTGCAGCGCAATGACGTCGGCACAACGACACCTCTCCACCACACTGAATTCGGTGATATTGCGCCCGCTCCAGCCACTGATTAATTTGTTGGATCACACCGGCAAAATTTCCACAAGGGTTTCATGCGCAGTGTATTGTAGAATTCTTCTCGCACTTCGCATTATGCCAGGGCCAGTCGATAGGAATTACGTTTGATTTATCGCGCTTTACTCCACGCAAACGCAATTTATTACCACTGCCCGTTTGGAGAGTCATGTAATGTAATGATTGAAGGTCGTGAGTTAAAATAAATCTGTGCTAATCGACTGCATCTGTTTTCAATCAAACAGTTGAAATCCCAAGTCAGTTTCTTAAAGTATTTTATGTTCAACATTTGCATCTGGTGTTCAATAGCTGCATATAACATCAATGCGCACCCCTTTTGAATTAAAAGGGATCAATTCTGAAACAATTAATGTCAACACTGCCAACGCAGTTCAATTAGGTGTCAGAGGACCTTATTACTTTCTTCGCGTTAGCCGATATTGCGGCAGTTGATCTGTTAGTCAATTACCTGGGGTGAACACACACCAAAACCAGATAAGTGATGGGTGGGGTGTAACAACATTACACCTCTTCGATGCATGCACCGAATTTCGGTTTAATAAAATACATATGGAACACGATGCACTTTTAATTCATTTCTCAGGTTCTGCGAAAGTATAACAATCGAAGCTACTTTGTCATCGTAATGGAACTTATCAGTTACTCGCTTCCACCACATATTGGACTTGACGATACACACAAGTAATCTAATTAAACGATGCCGAGGAACAAAAGGATTACTTGATACACAGACATAGTTATGAAGTCACAAAGTTTTTTTATGTATTTCTAATGTGGCTAGTCTCGGGGCCGATCTGCAGTGTACGGCAACTGGTGGAAATTTCACGAATCAAGATCGCTAAAAAATCGTTTTATTCCATGACCGGTTTCGACAAGGCTATGTTGTCATCAACGGATCATAGGATGAGGTGCATGCCGATGTGTAGTGATCTCCATGGTAGCGGGGTTTACATATGCAGAATGAAGTGACTTGCAACACTGATGTATAACACGTAAAAAATCAAAAGCATATGCTTTGATGAGAGCACAGCTCATGCTTTTTTCAGCTACCCTGCCTTGTGAAGATTTCTAAAGTTACCATACAATTATTTTCGTTTTTGAGTAAACAGAGAGTAAGGTACTATTTCATTTGTGTCCACATATGAAAATACGGATTCAAGTGAGGGATCTGATGTAAATAATTTAATTACATTCTAAATAACGTAATTATTTTTCATATGTTCTGTTTATTTCAAAATTGTAATTACACGTGAATACATTGGCATTGGAATTATCCATTATCAAATTTTGAGATTATTTCAAATATAAGATAGAGGTAAGTAATTAATTTGTTATGTAAAATACTTTATTTGATCTATACATAATCGTTTTCCTTCTTGATTAGTGGTTGAAAATCGTATGTGGCCGAGAGTGAGATGTAGGTGTTGGCGGATACTGACGTGTTCAACAGTTATATTTTCTTAATTTTACATTTGCAAATTAATTCAAATGATCCTGTATGACGAGAGTTGCGAGTGTAATTCACTGATGTGTTGTTCTACTTACATAAATATGGTTTTCAGGAAAAAGTGTAATTTTAGATTTATGAAATAATTGTCACTGACTGCAAAAAGAGTTATAAATCTTCAGACAATGTCGAACGAAGGAATTATTATTTGTGAAAAGAGGGGAGTAAATCAACATATGAATGTGCTCCAACGACACGATTTTCTCATCTGGAAAATCAAAACCTGGACGGATCCATACTACCTAAACGCAAATCATTATTCAGTGACCGACATTTTCGTCGATGAGCCGCAAGAGAAAGACGAGTGACTAAAGTGTCTTTGGGCGTCCTCCTGTCGCCGGCCTGTGTGGCCGAGTGGTTGTAGGCGCTCAGTCCGGAACCGCCCGATTGCTACGGTCGCTGGTTCGAATCCTGCCTCGGGCATGGAAGAGTGTGATGTTCTTAGGTTAGTTAGGTTTAAATGGTTGTGAGTTCTAGGGGACTGATGGCCTCAGGTGTTAAGTCCCATAGTGCTCAGAGCCATTTGAACCATTTGCGACATTCTTTATCAGTCATTTTAGCTGTACTGCTAAAAAAACTCGATTTAAATCATAATTAAGAGCATACATTTAATAGTACTTCATACATTTAATAGTTGTATGCATCACGGAGCTAGTTACTAAATGCAAAATTAACAATTGTTACTCATCTTCTTCTTTTCGTTTTGGTCACATGAGGATTATTTCAACTTATACTAGTTTCTGCTTCGTGGCTTAAATTTTTCATTTCATTTGTGAGCTTATTGTAACTTTAATCTACACGCTATACTACATACTGTGTAGTGTTCAAGGAAAAGTTAGCCGGCCGGAGTGGCCGAGCGGTTCTAGGCGCTACAGTCTGCAACCGCGCGACCGCTACAGACGCAGGTTCGAATCCTGCCACGGGCATGGATGTGTGTGATGTCCTTAGGTTAGTTAGGTTTAAGTAGTTCTAAGTCCTACAGGACTAATGATCTCTTAAGTCCCTTGGTGCTCAGAGCCATTTGAAGCAAAAGTTATCTAACTGTAGATCATTTATGTGCAATGAATCTTACGGTCTTTTTTCAATAATTTCTTGCCATTGACCGGAAACCACATCAGGTTCTTAATCAGCATGTAACTCACAGTTCTCGAAATGACATGGAAGATCGTTCTGGTATCTCTTCGCTGAGTGATGAATGTACGTTGTGAACTCAAAGTACTATCGCACTAAGTGATTTCCATTACGTACTTACAACAAATAAGCCAGGTAAGTACCGAAGATTTTGCTTTTGAATATGAGTGACTGTAGACAATACTCTAGTTTTGATGTCAGCAAAAATTGGTTGGAGAGGGGGAGACGGTCTTTTATGTGCACATACTATACGAAAAGAACTTGACGTTTCCCGTGCACTCACAGCACGGACGAAGTTTAGCATCAGCGTAGAATGGACAGATTATCATCAAAATATTATCTGTGCGTATCACATAAAGTAATAGATACTATTTATCAATGAAAAGCACAGTATTGTGTATGTTTCACAGTATTAGTTGATTTTGTTACGCAATTTACGGCTTAAAAGGCTATCATCAGACTGTAAGTGACCATTTTCATCAAAGAAGTTACAATATATGTGTACAACATTGTAAAAGACTTTACACGTTAATAGGCCAGTGCAGTGGTAATGCAATTAAAAATTTTTAAATAGGAAATAAATGTGAAGCTAACAAACAAACAAAAATTAACACTTAACTCTAAATAGCAGTGCCTGTATAGTAATTAAAAGTAAATTAAGTTTCCAATAAATTAAATTAATACGTGAACACAATACTGAAGTACAGCTTGAAGAGTTTTTGCATGCGGAGGGTGAAACGGAAAGAGAATAAAAGACAAAAGTAACGGCTGTAACAATAGAATATATGGAATGCATAGACAATCACAAGACATATATAAATATAGGAAAAATTAAGGGATGGTAGGGAACAGACAGTGTAGGAATCTTTGGAGAACTGTTCTACGTGGGGGTTAGAGGAGGGAAAGTGTAGAGCTGAGATCATCTAATATTAACTCCACACTGTGGGCGATATATTTATCTATTTCCGGGTTTACCAATAGATTAAGTTTTTGGTTTTATGTGATAAGTGGAGGACGGGGGACTATAACTTATGATCAGGCTGTGAACGTTGGCCGCTTTGTGACTGAAATATTAGCGGTCAGGCACGCCCTCACTCAACCAACAGCAAAGTAACCTGCGTTATATTACCTCATAATTTGTAGAATTATTTGCCTGTCTGAAGACACTTTACTCTTCATGCTACTCTGTTTTCAAAAATTCTGAAACTGTGTATATATGATCGCTTCTACGAAAATGTTCTTTGACCGCTACAGACCCCACACCCCGACCCCTTCCCTCTTAGAGCAGTTACTGATTAGAAATGTCAAAACATTTATGTTGGTGCGTAATCCCTAATTATGCACGAAATCTATCTAAATTTACACTTTAAATGTTTATTCAAGTCACAATGTGAGACACTTTTGTGCTTCACGACAATACTGTGTCACGTAACGTTCTCTTTCATCGTTTGGTGTATTAGTTTGTGGATTAATTGCGAGCGTCAAACCAGGTTCCAATTTACTCGGAAACTTACACGATTTTGACTTTCGCAAAAAGATTGCTCATTTAACACTTGATAAGCTGTGCTCGCTTATGATTCCACCTTAAAGTGTGCGTACCATTACTAACTGCTACAACAAGTCGCCTACCTACATTCAGAAGAGAGGTCCGGGAAAACACTGATGTGTTCACTTTAACTTTCGGCTTCACAGCAGCTATATTTTAATAATAGCACTCATGTGTTTATTTATTCCAGCCATCTATTAGTCTATCTTCTCCTCTGCCCTGTCTCTGTTCATCTCCTCATCCCACGCTCGCATCATCTCCTTTTCCCTATCTCCCTCCTCCTATGCCTGCCTCCTCCTCCACCTTATTCTGTCCATGACCTCTTCACAATTCTATACATCTCCCGCGCTCTATCTATGCCCCACTCCCACTGTCTCCATCCATTTCCTCTCATTTCCTTCTAACTTTCCATCTACGCCTCCCCCACTCACTGTCCAGCCCTTCCTCCCCCTCTCCCACAATCCCCTCCTCCTACTCTCTCTTCCCTTCTCCCTTCTTTCTACTTCCTCCTCCCATATTTCGGTCTATCTCCTCGTCTCCAGTGCCCCTATTCATCTTCTTCTCTTATCCCTTCAGTCCCCCATTATCACCATTTTTGTGACATTTAATATTGAAAACACTACATAGTTGTAACCCTCTGTCCCAAACATGTGGAATCGCTGGACTGAATGAATGTGGGTGTAATCACAATGCATGTGACTGGGTGAAATCAGGTGGAAGTAGGTGGTCTAAATTTTCAGTAGAAGCCTGAGAAAGGTGGTTTGATGTAATCTTCGAAGCCGGCCCATAACGTCAGCCAGTCGAGACACTTGTCTGCCCAAGTACTGCAAACGTGAGGTTGCGTGATTTGTTCCTTCGGACTCATAAGTTAAGGACGCCATTGTTCGAACATTGGACAATGAACACAGTGGAAAATTTTGAGGTTAAGGAAGTCTTCTGACGAAGGAGACGACTGCTACCTCTGCTGAATTCATCTTGATGATTGGTCAGTCCGCCACGTGCAAGTTTTATCGATCTCTGTGCGCAGAGGCGAGGCCTGTTTGGTTTTAGACTGAGTCATGAAGTCGCTGTTCGTGGTTACGTTGAGTCCGATTCACTTCTCTTGCTGACTCACCCTGTAGTGGATCTGATACAGTGTTGTACACAATGGTTCTGTTTTCGAATCGAGAGCTTGTCAACATGGTGTTTACTTACGGAAAGGCAAAGGGCAACGGACGGCGGGCAGCAGGGTTATGCAGGGAGGCACATTCTCGCCATCAACAACCACAGCATTCAATGCTTGCAATAGCGTTTCGCCGTTTGTATGAGGCAGGGTCTTTCAGAAAGTAGAAAATTATGAAGAACGTACCAGAAATGTTCTAACACCGGACTTGGAGGGAAAGCGGCGGCTGTGTCAGTACCAGGCAGTTGGCCCGCTAGTACAGGGTAAGCCAGACGACGGTGTGGAAGATTCCCCACGACAAATGTTTCTGCACTTAGCACTTAAGGATACTATTTATTTTTATTTTTTTGGAAATTTGCTACTGTAAGCTCGTCTCTCTCTCTCTCTCTCTCTCTCTCTCTCTCTCTCTCTCTCACACACACACACACACACACACACACACACATACAAACACACACATACAAACACACACAAACACACACACACACAAACACAAACACACACACAAACATCATATAAATACTCATGATTTTCATTAAAATGAAATTAGGTTGTATATAGGGGTAAGAATAGGATCTTATTCCACCTAAGAGCCGGCCGGTGTGGTCGAGCACGTCTAGGCGCTTCAGTCCGGCACCGCGCGACCTCTACGGTCGCAGGTTCGAATCCTGCCTCGGGCATGGATGTGTGTGATGTCATTAGGTTAGTTAAGTTTAAGTAGTTCTAAGTTCTAGGGGACTGATGACCTCAGATGTTAAGTCCCATAGTTCTCTGAACCATTTGAACCAATCCACCTAAGACCACGAACTCCTAGCAGTTTTTACTTTCCAGTACTGTTCTCTTCTAACAACAGACTTTCCACATCAGGAGTAGTTTTGTCCCTGGTTTCCAAGGAGAACTACAATTCCGAGATTTGTGTTGTCCATCCTATCCATAGATGAGGCCACCTTTACGTGGGGCGGCATCTTAAACTTTCATAACACTAATTTTTGGGATAATATGCATAACCACTATGGTAATGGTGATAGCGAATCATCAGCATCGGTACAGCGGGGATCTGTGGGCCGGGATAATTGGTGACCGTTTTTTGGGACCAGCCTTCCTTCTACGTCGCCTAACAGGCCGGGACCAACGGCGTTTCTTGCTGGTGGTTATGTGGCCTTCTCAAAAGTATACTGTCGTAGAGCGCATTGAGGATAGCCGGCTGGTGTGGCCGTGAGGTTATAGGCGCTTCAGTCGGGAACCGCGTGACCGCTACGGTCGCAGGTTCGAGTCCTGCCTCGGGCATGGATGTGTGCGATGTCCTTAGGTTAGTTAGGGTTAAGTACTTCTAAGTTCTAGGCGACTGATGACCTCAGAAGTTAAGTCACATAGTGCTCAGAGCCATTTGAACCATTGAGGATATGGAGACACTGGAGCTGCGTGTTCATGCTGACTTTGACACTTTGCGATGTGAACATGTGGGACGGAACATGCTACGGCATCTACACGCATGCGCCGAGGAACAAGGCAACCATTTTCAATACATACCGATACTGTGGCTGCACGGTGCAGCGCGTATTACAGCACAGTCTCTGTAACAAAGTATGATTGAATAAATGGTCTTTAACATAGAAACAACGCATTTTCGGACATAAATTCATTACACCGCTTTTGCTCCGTATCCTCCCATCGATCAGTCCCTAGAGTTTGTACAAGGTGGAAAAAAATCATCCTATATTCCATATACCTAGCTGCCCTTTCATGTCTAATTACTGTGAATGTGACATTGTATTTTTAAATTCAACTCAATGTGGCTTTTGTATCGATGTGTTAAAACGTGTTGACAGACGTTTGTAGAATATGAAGAATCCGTTTTAATTGTTGTACAGGTATCCGTAGGCATACCTCACAATTAAAAACAGTCAAACGATAGTCGTTCAGATTTGATGAGACCATCGGTATGAATTGTTACCATTAATGCTGGTTTCCTCTTGCTTGTTTTGTTTGCTTGCACGTGTGCCTCCACACGACAGTTACTGTACGTAAGGCCTGTTATTACCATAGGCTATTCTCCGTAGGCGTGTTGCAGACGGTCTGTTTCTGTCAGCCCTAGAAGATTAGCATAACCGCTGTAGTAACTGAGTTGTCACTGATAGTTATGTGGTGGGAGGGCGTCGCAAGCGAATTTTAAGTGGGAGGCAGTCTGAACTACAACGCAAGAGATTGTTTCTTGTCGCTGTGTGTGTGTGTGTGTGTGTGTGTGTGTGTGTGTGTGTGTGTTTGTGTGTGTGTGTGTGTGCGTGCGTGCGTGTGTGTCAGACTAAGAGCCAGGGGCAGTCAGAGAACTTGGCCAACTGACGAGGGAATCTGAAACTAGGGACACAGGTAAGTAAACACGTTGTTCTATACTCCTGGAAATTGAAATAAGAACACCGTGAATTCATTGTCCCACGAAGGGGAAACTTTATTGACACATTCCTGGGGTCAGATACATCACATGATCACACTGACAGAACCACAGGCACATAGACACAGGCAACAGAGCATGCACAATGTCGGCACTAGTACAGTGTATATCCACCTTTCGCAGCAATGCAGGCTGCTATTCTCCCATGGAGACGATCGTAGAGATGCTGGATGTAGTCCTGTGGAACGGCTTGCCATGCCATTTCCACCTGGCGCCTCAGTTGGACCAGCGTTCCTGCTGGACGTGCAGACCGCGTGAGACGACGCTTCATCCAGTCCCAAACATGCTCAATGGGGGACAGATCCGGAGATCTTGCTGGCCAGGGTAGTTGACTTACACCATCTAGAGCACGTTGGGTGGCACGGGATACATGCGGACGTGCATTGTCCTGTTGGAACAGCAAGTTCCCTTGCCGGTCTAGGAATGGTAGAACGATGGGTTCGATGACGGTTTGGATGTACCGTGCACTATTCAGTGTCCCCTCGACGATTACCAGAGGTGTACGGCCAGTGTAGGAGATCGCTCCCCACATCGCGGGTGTTGGCCCTGTGTGCCTCGATCGTATGCAGTCCTGATTGTGGCGCTCACCTGCACGGCGCCAAACACGCATACGACCATCATTGGCACCAAGGCAGAAGCGACTCTCATCGCTGAAGACGACACGTCTCCATTCGTCCCTCCATTCACACCTGTCGCGACACCACTGGAGGCGGGCTGCACGATGTTGGGGCGTGAGCGGAAGACGGCCTAACGGTGTGCGGGACCGTAGCCCAGCTTCATGGAGACGGTTGCGAATGGTCCTCGCCGATACCCCAGGAGCAACAGTGTCCCTAATTTGCTGGGAAGTGGCGGTGCGGTCCCCTACGGCACTGCGTATTATCCTACGGTCTTGGCGTGCATCCGTGCGTCGCTGCGGTCCGGTCCCAGGTCGACGGGCCCGTGCACCTTCCGCCGACCACTGGCGACAACATCGATGTACTGTGGAGACCTCACGCCCCACGTGTTGAGCAATTCGGCGGTACGTCCACCCGGCCTCCCGCAATCCAACTCTACGCCCTCGCTCAAAGTCCGTCAACTGCACATACGGTTCACGTCCACGCTGTCGCGGCATGCCACGTTTTAAAGACTGCGATGGAGCTCCGTATGCCACGGCAAACTGGCTGACACTGACGGCGGCGGTGCACAAATGCTGCGCAGCTAGCGCCATTCGACGGCCAACACCGCGGTTCCTGGTGTGTCCGCTGTGCCGTGCGTGTGATGATTGCTTGTACAGCCCTCTCGCAGTGTCCGGAGCAAGTATGGTGGGTCTGACACACCGGTGTCAATGTGCTCTTTTTTCCATTTCCAGGAGTGTATGTCATGTTAATTCGGCTAAGTAACTGAATAAATAAGTTCTTAGAGTCCCAATAAGTAAAAAGTAACAAATCTAAGACGTTACGTGAAGGCCTTTCCATACAATCATGAAGCGAACCTGTACTTTTTTGTATCACGATTTTTTTTTTTTTTTTTTTTTTTTTTTTTTTTTTTTTTTTTTTTTTTTGTGACGCTTCTAGATTTACCTTCTACGACTGCTTGATGTATTGGCTTCATGTTGTTACAGAAATGTTAAGCTCTGGATCGGTCAGTTGACACTAAGCTCGCACAAATTACGGACTTCAGTTAGTGTCCTTGTTCAGTACGCCATCCTTTGTCGTGTAGACGAGTCTCAAAGTGAATTTGAGCAACACAGCCGCTATGGGAGGTTTACGGAAAGCCCTAATGATATGTGACATCGCATCGTTCGGTCCGTAACAACGTAACAGTGCGTATCTGGTGTATATTACCTTATTTTCTTTATAAGCTCTAGTCCAGAGAGTTGTGAAATGCGTCGGTTCAGTTTCACCCCATGCAAGCTTCACAATCCGTGCCAAGGTACGTGAGCTAACTGACTGAAAAATATTGCTGCAGGGGGTGGAAAATTGCTGAAGCAGCATGGGGCAAGACTGCAGATAGTTGCAGTAGTGAGCTAAGTTTGCTCCCCTTCATGACCGAAGGTCGTAACAAATTTGGGCAGAGACGTTATAAATTGTTGGTACTCAGCCCTAGGCAGGCCGGAGTGGCCATGCGTTTCTGGGCGCTACAGTCTGGAGCCGAGCGACCGTTACGGTCGCAGGTTCGAATCCTCCCTCGTGCATGGATGTATGTGATGTCTTTAGGTTAGTTAGGTTTAATTAGATCTAAATTCTAGGTGAGTGATGACCTCAGCAGTTAAGTCGCATAGTGATCAGAGCCATTTGAACCATTTGAACTCAACCCTAGCAGCACATTGTTATCGAATTTCACCGATTCCGAGAAATACTCCGCTGTAGTCGACGGTATCCTGTGGCCCCATCAGCTACGTCTAAGCCTAATCGCTTCATCCATTACATGCCAGTCTACGAACTGTAAGTAGACATGCATGAAAAGTTCTCGGTTTACTTGCCGCGTCAAATTTGGATAACATCCCAAGCTTTCGATGACGGAGGTAGTCATCGAAAGCTTGGGATGTTATCCAAATTTGATGTGGCAAGTAAACCGAGAACTTTTTATGCAAGGACTTCGTTGCGAAAGACTTCGTAGTCATGTAAGTAGACATGACTCTGGGGCTGAAGCCGAAACCACTATGATGGTTCCACCTCCAAAGTGACTTCATCTCAGAGCGTCCCTAAAGGGTCTCGGGTTAAGGGCCTGCCGACTACCTAAGCAGTTGCTGACGCGTCGCTCATGTCTTCAAGGTGACCACCAGCTGCTGTCGCTTCGACAAACCAGTGATCCTGTCCAGAGCCCACTCACAGCCACGGCCAGGCACCCCGCCTTGAGCGCTACTTAGACAGCCTCTGCTGGTTGGGGGTCAACGCACGCCATCGAGTCTCTGTTATCACAACTTGGTGAACATCTTACTGAATAAAAGATGTATTAACTAACTGAACTCTTCTGATGCACGACCGCCATGTTCGTGGTATAATAAAAGTGCCGTTCCTCGTAGAGACCCAGTGTGGGCTGTAATAATCGTGTGACAACAAACTTGCAAATCTGGCACTGTAAATGCGAGAAATACGCATAGCAAAGTTTCCATTTCTAGTAGATTAGGAACGGGACATGCACAGAAAAGGTCAAACGGATGAGAAAGGCATAAAATTGATTTTGTCATCAACACCTGCTTGCACAATTAGTTCAATATGAGCGCCAGAAACGTTGACGAGATGTAGTAAAGTGCCAGATTTTTACTTGGTTGCCAAAACTGGGATAATTTTTTTTTCTGGCATCAGTCGGTTAATCATCTACCGAGTTTCATTGCCATGCGATAATTACAGCCCACTCTGGACCACCATCAGTAGCTGAACTGTAATTATAATGACGCTATACTCTGAAATCCATTCTCCTGTTCATGCCATCTTAGAAATTAATGGTGCCCAAACGCCTACCGTATTACAGGTGCATTGAAGAGATTCACACTGATGCTACAGCAATGTAGTACAGCGAATCACGTACTTAAATTGTAAGTGGGCTGCTTATGTTTTCTTATTGGTAACGCCACGTAGCGCTCTGTATGAAAAATCACTGCCGTGCTGTGTGCAGTCTGTGGCTAGTTTGCATTATTGTCTGCCTTTGTAGTGTTGGGCAGCTGGATGTTAACAGCGCGTAGCGTGGCGCAGTTGCAGATGAGCCGCCAGCAGTGGTGGATGTGGGGGAGAAATGGCGGAGTTTTGAAATTTGTAAGACTGGATGTCATGAACTGCTATACATATTATGACTTTTGGTGATATTAAGGTAAATACATTGTTTGTTCTCTATTAAAATCCTTCATTTGCTAACTATGCCTATCAGTAGTTAGTGCCTTCCGTAGTTTGAATCTTTTATTTAGCTGGCAGTAGTGGCGCTCGCTGTATTGCAGTAGTTCGAGTAACGAAGATTTTTGTGAGGTAAGTGATTTGTGAAACGTATAGGTTAATGTTAGTCAGGACCATTCTTTTGTAGGGATTTTTAAAAAGTGAGATTGCGTTGCGCCTAAAAATATTGTGTGTCAGTTAAAGCACAGTCTTGTATAATTTTTCAAAGAGGACGTTTCAAAATGCATGACTAACTATTTGTCCATCTATGAAAAACTTACGTTCTCGTACAACAGGGTCATGAAACATTCGCTAATTTCTAATTTATAACGCGATTCCATGCACATTACCCAAAACCAAAATACACTATCGGTCATTAAAATTGCTGCACCAAGAAGAAATGCAGATGATAAACGGGTATTCATTGGACAAATACATTATACTAGAACTGACATGTGATTACATTTTCATGCAATTTGGGTGCGTAGATCCTGAGAAATCAGTACCCAGAACAACCACCTCTGGCCGTAATAACGGCCTTGATACGCCTGGGCATTGAGTCAAACAGAGCTTGGATGGCGTGTACAGGTACAGCGGCCCATACAACTTCTACACGATACCTCAGTTCATCAAGAGTAGTGACTGGCGTATTGCAAGAAGCCAGTCGCTCAGCCACCACTGACCAGACGTTTTCAATTCCTGAGAGATCTGGAGAATGTGTTGACCAGGGTAGCAGTCGAACATTTTCTGTATCCACAAAGGCCCGTACAGGACATGCAACATGCGGTCGTGCATTATCCTGCTGAAATGTAGGGTTTCGCAGGGATCGAATGAAGGGTAAAGCCACGGGCTTAATACATCTGAAATGTAAAGTCCACTGTTCAAAGCGCAGTCAATGCGAACAAGAGGTGACCGAGACGTGTAACCAATGGCACTCCATACCATCACGCCTGGTGATACTCCAGTATGGCGGTGACGAATACACGCTTCCAATGTGCGTTCACTGCGACGTCGCCAAACACGGATGCGACCATCATGATGCTGTAAACAGAACCTGGATTCATCCGAAAAAATGACGTTTTGCCCTTCCTCCACCCAGGTTCGTCGTTGAGTACACCATCGCAGGCGCTCCTGTCTGTGATGCAGCGTCAAGGATAACCGCAGCCATGGTCTCCAAGCCGATAGTCCATGTTGATGCAAACGTTGAGCCGGCCGGTGTGGCCGTGCGGTTCTAGGCGCTACAGTCTGGAACCGAACGACCGCTACGGTCGCAGGTTCAAATCCTACCTCGGGCATGGATGTGAGTGATGTCCTTAGGTTAATTCTATCGACTGATGACCTCAGAAGTTAAGTCGCATAGTGCTCAGAGCCATTTGAACCATTTGCAAACGTCGTCGTACTGTTCGTGCGTATGGTTGTTGTCTTGATAACGTCCCCATCTGCTGACTCAGGGATCGAGGTGTGGCTGCACGATCCCTTACAGCCATGCGGATAAGACTGCTAGTGATACGAGGGCTTTGGGATGCAGCACGCATTCCGTATTACCCTCCTGAACCCACCGATTCCATATTCTGCTGACAGTGATTGTTAGCGAGCAGCTATGTCGCGATACGATAAACCTCAATCGTGATAGGCTACAATCCGACCTTTATCGAAGTCGGAAACGTGATGGTGCGCATTTCTCCTCCTTACACGAGGCATCACAACGACGTTTCACCAGGCAACGCCGGTCAGGTGCTGTTTGTGTATGAGAAATCGGTTGGAAACTTTCCTCATGTGAGCAAATTGTAGGTGTCGCCACCAGCGCCAACCTTTTGTGAATGCTCTGAAAAGCTAATCATTAGCATATCACAGCATCTTCTTCCTGTCGCTTAAATTTCGCGTCTGTAGCACGTCATCTTCGTGGTGTAGCAATTTTAATGGCCAGTAGTGTTTGAAAGACCAGTTATTACGTTTGGTATCACTGCATCGAAGGGTCGGTATATATAGTTGCTAAGGAAGTTAGTATAACATTTATGTATTAATTACACCAATAACTGGTCAGTTACAAGAAATGTCAGCTGTAAACAATCCAGGCATATGAAATCACAGCTATTGTTTTTTCAGTTTATGCAGGATGTAATTAAACATTTATGCGAGTGCTGTAAAACAGTTTATGTGTTTATGTACTTAACTCAAGCTCTGATCCAAATATGTAAAACGTTCAAAATGGTGTATATACTGATACACGTCTGAGCACAGTACTGAAAGTAAAAACTGTTAGGAGTTCGTGGTCCTAGGTGGAATAAGAACCTGTATCTATATCTACACACAACCTAATATCATGTTAATGAAATCATGAGCGTTTATATGATGTGTGTGTGTGTGTGTGTGTGTGTGTGTGTGTGTGTGTATGTATGTGTGTGTGTGTGTGCGTGTGTGTGTGAAAAATAAAATTCTATTCATTGGTCTGGCTTAATAATATGTAGTATTTACTGAAGACCCTCACTCTAGAAGTCAGAATTTGATCACAGCCATAAATTTGATTATTAATAGCGACTCCGGCACAGTTTCTTTCCTTTTCCCTACCTTTTTCTTTTATCGAGATAGTTTTTTCTTTTCCTTTCTTTTTTTTGCCTTGCTTCGACCACGCTACCATGCTATAGCTTGAAATGCTATGTTACGGGGCTGAATAAATATTCTGAGTGTAAAATTAGTTTATGCGTTATTCAGCAAAGATACTGTAATAGTTCTGAACAGAAAAGCATTTATCGATTAGCAGTATTGTGTCGGACTCGTCTGTGTTGCCGTAAGCGCGTTATTTGAGTAACACTGATCATAGTACAAATTGTGCTACAGGTTTTAAAAACAATTAGCAGGGACGGTTTTTATTTAAAATAGAGTATTTTCGTTTTAAGCAGAACTGCGGAATTTTACGGTCATTACTAGCAACTACTTAATGTAATACTGGTCGCTTATGTACGTCTAAATTACGAGAACAAATGTTGAAATAATTAATTCGTTACGAAATGGAGTTGTCCATTGTAAGCAGGCAACCGTATCGATTTTTAAGAATTAGTTTGTTATTTTTATTTTCTGCATAGAGAGCACTCCTGTTTAGACGCGTAGTGGTTTGCATTACATGTCAAAATTGCCACGTACTTTTATTTAGAGAGGACTAGGGGATGAGATACTGATGAACTTCGATTGTTATCAATAGGAGTAAAGAGTACAGTGATTTCCCTAATACGAGTGACGTTCTCAACTAAGAGTCGCGCGAATTACTTCAAAATATCCGCGTGAAGCTGTGTACCAAGTCCAGTTTGTCTCCAGGCATTGCCTGAGTCGCAACAGAGAAAAGCTGTTTTCGCAGTTTTAGAAAATTTTGCTGTTCAAAAATACACAGACCAGCCAGAACATTATAACCACCTACCTAATAACCAGTGTGTCCTTCTTTACCACGGATAACAGCTGACGGAAGTCACGTAATTTCCATAAATTCCGTGGGTGGGGGAGAGGGACGATGAGTTCTGACGCCACGTTCAGTCACGTCTCAGCTGAGTTAGATCAGGTTCAGGCGAGTTGAGGGGCAGCACATCCAATGGAAACGCCAGTATGTTTCTCGAACCACTCTGTGACACTCCTGGCCTAGTGGCATGGCGCATTATCATGATGAAAAATGCCACTGCCTGCTGAATACATTATCGTCATGAAAGTGTGTAAGTGGACGGCAACCAGTGTACTATCCTCCTTGGCTGTCATTGGACCTTCCAAGAGCTTCACTGGACCCATGTATGTCCCCGTGAATATTCCCCAGAGCATAATGGGCCGCCGTCCCGAAGTACAGGTGCCAGGGAGCTGATTCGCGCCCGTCCATCGGCGTGTTAAAGAAGGAAGGTATTGGGATTGATCAAATCATGAAACGCTCAGCCACTGCGCCAACGTCCGGTGTCGATGGTCACATGGCCATTTCAGTCGTAGTTGCCGACGTCGTGGTGGCACATGCATGAGTCGTCGCTTGCGGAGCGCAACGTCACGAGTGTTCGGCGTCCAGCAGTAAAGTTGATTCCACCACAGTTCCGTCCTGTTTTACCAGTTTGTCCAGCCTACGAAATCCTACATCTGCAATGAAGGGTGGCCTCCCAACCCCACAACGTATGGGCGTGGTTTCACCTTGGTTTCGGCACGTGTTGAAGGCATTCACCACAGCACTCCTCGAACACCCGACAAGTCGTGCTGTTTCCGAAACTGCTCGTGTCGATCCTCCGGGCCATCACAATCTGCCATCGGTCAAGCTCTGACTGATTGCCTACCTTGCTCATTCTGCACACAGACTGAAAGATGACTGATAATACATGCAGTCGTTTCTCGCCAGGTGACTCTTCTATCGCCTGGACAGATTTATATCAATAGTCGGTCAATGGTCATAATGTTCTGGGTGCTTATTGTATACAATAACGATTGAAAATGGACTCCAACGATTAAAAAAAGTTTAATTTATTGAGAAGAGGAGTAGTAGGTCGTTATGTATTGTTTGATTTTTTGCTATGGATACAGTTGGTTCTCTTGTGCCTCGAAATCCTTGACGGCATGACGGGCAATGTTGTTCCTTAACTGAGCAGCTGCTGAGAACGAAGGTTATATTTGTGACGTCTGTAAATAGATGAATGTAAAACGTATCATCTGTACTGCATGAACAAATAATTGATTCAGAACTTGGTTTTGAAGTTAACAAACCTATTATCAAATCAAATTATTTCTTCTGTTACTGGTAAGTAGTTATTGTAATGCAAAGAATGGAAAGTTCCATAGTATACGAGCTTACGGGAGCGCATCCATGGACCCTGCACGACCCTCATGGCAAGGTCATGGTGGAGGTTGTTTGCCGTTGCTTTCCTCCAACTGATGTAAACTGTTAAGAGTGTATCGTGTGCATGACATTGATGAGTGGATGGGACATTGTAGTGCTGGGTTACTATTGTTGTGGATGAAAGGAAGGGAGAGGGTGAAACTCTGTGCCGCCACGTAGCCTATGTCTCTTGAATATCACCCAACGGGCCGCTGGACGGTTGAAGCCACTATCAACAGCGTCACACCCTCTCACATCATGAGACACTGCGGAGAGGTTTGGAACTGAATGAAGGACATTGGTGGAAAGACTGGTGATCAGCTAAATACTGGCTTTGAAAATTTCATCCACCACCAGGATTCAAACCGGCTTAGCACTAGTGTGCGCTAACGGCCTCGGCTACGGAGGCAAGTTTAAGCATTTATTGTTGTGGTTGTTGTTGTCTTGAGTCCTGAGACTGGTTTGATGCAGCTCTCCATGCTAGTCTATCCTGTGCAAGCTTCTTCATCTCCCCGTAACTACTGCAACCTACATCCTTCTGAATCTGCTTAGTGTATTCATCTCTTGGTCTCCCTCTACGATTTTTACCCTCCACGCTGCCCTCCAATGCTAAATTTGTGATCCCTTGATGCCTCAGAACATGTCCTACCATCTTCTCCCCAATTCTATTCAATACCTCCTCATTAGTTATGTGATCTAACCATGTAATCTTCAGCATTCTTCTGTAGCGCCACATTTCGAAAGCTTCTATTCTCTTCTTGTCCAAACTATTTATCGTCCATGTTTCACTTCCAAAGCATTTATTATAAGAGATAAATTATGAGGAGTCTCAGTATTGTTGCCGCGCGGTGTAGCCGCGTGGTCTCAGGCGCCTTGTCACCGTCCTCGCGGCTCCCCCGTCGGAGGTTCGAGTCCTCCCTCGTTCATGGGTGTGCTTGTTGACCTTAGCGAAAGTTGGTTTAAGTTAGATTAAATAGTGGGTAAGCGTAGGGACCGATGACCTCAGCAGTTTGGTCCCATAAGACCTTACTACAAATTTCCAAGATTTTCAGAATTGTCATTTGTGTACATCAAATTGCGTTTTTTCCCCCTAATGTATGTGATTATGTGCCTTTTCCATATCATTGTGTATTTTGCGATTACTCCGTGTTAATCTCCAAATGTAACCTTCTTAAACCTTTTTTCGATGCGGTGGTAAGATTTTCTTTAAAATTTTAGTAAGAAAAACGGCGCTATTTATTGACAAATATTTACATAAAGTGAGTTAGAGAGCTAAGAATGAAATCAGTTTGGAAATACAGCTACAAAAGTAAAAGTATTCCATTATAACACAACCTACTCTTACTCTACATTTATCTTCTAGTTTAGATTGTGTTTTGGAACCAAGTGGCATAATTCGGAACTGTTAAGCTATCATACGGTGACTACGGTTTAACCGATCGGGGAGTGGTTTTATTTCACAGTATTTGCGTCACTTCCGGTGTAAGACGGTTTTGAGAGGGAGGTCGAGATACAAGACTACGGAAGTGGACCCGCTTGGCTAGCACCTCTTTTGTGCCCGGTTCATGTCCCACCTGGGGAATTTGCGCAGAAAGAAATAGGCCCGCCTGCGAGCAACCTAGCCGTAATCAAAGATTCATGCTGCGAGTCGCGCACTCAAAGGAATGTATAACAAAGTAACGCCGCCGGATTAGAGTCCCGGAGACGGCGTCCTATGAATTATTGAAGAGGCCTCCCACGGGTCGGAAACACTTTGCGAGGAATGTACTCCGGCGCTTCGCGTGGCCCCTGACATAGTTGGCAGCACAGTGCAGAGCATTCTCTGGCCTCACAGAAACACAAGGAAAGACGTCTCCCTCGTCGAGTGCTTAGAACTGCGTCTGACCCACTGGTTGCTTCATACAGCTACATGGCTGTCCAGTGAGCAAAGACCTTGTGAGGCTTGCAGACTGTCTATTTCCGAGAAGGTACGCTACCTGAACCAGAGTATTGTTCTGAAGCGTACTTACCTCGTGCCACAATTGCTGCAGTATTGCTGATGGGATCAGATGCCTGTATAGATATTTTCTTAGAGCTGACTGCAGTAACGCACATAAATAACATTAACGTTCCTAATCACATTAAGAAAACACAAACAAATTTGTACATTAAAGTCATGAGAGGAGGGGTGGACACGAAAGGTACCTTGCAAACATGAAGATTCAACTTTTCCCCAGAAATGCAGGAACTATAATGGTAAACTTAGTCAGTGGCTCATTACATTACTGAACAATCATTTACTAAGCACGCGTTTACTGGCAACATCTTTTACTAATAATCTTAACATTCCTGGTTCCGGAAAGACTTCCGTACCAACTGAAATTCTGAACGAAAATCATTAGCAATGTTCACAGCATCCTCTTGCCCTTGGGATGGGAAGCTGCCCTAAAGGATGATCAACGGTATGAGGATGGAGAAAACAATAGACACCTGTGTTAAAGACACACAATTTGTATGAGCACGAAATACGGTGTGTAATTGAAAATAATGTCATGGTTATATCTCCATTGTCTAAAGATTCCAGATTAGTCCCCCATTCGAATTTTCTACAGGGGGCTCCCACAGGGGAGGTGACCAGAACAAAAAGGTTGAATAATCAACGGAAGGCTAGCATTGTTCGTGTTGGAGCGTGAAGTTTACAAATTTGAAGGTGGTAGGTATGGGCAAAAATATGAAAACGAAAAGGGAAACGCTCAGCCCACAAATAGTGAGAGTTAGTAAAGCGAAATGGAAAGAAGACACGCATCTCTGGTCAGACGAACGTAGGGTAATATCAATAGCAACAGAAATAGTTATAAAGGAAGTAGGATTCATTATCAATACGAAGATGAGTTGCGGTGAATCGTTCGGTGATGTAGTTGTCCATATCAGACACGGCCAACAAAAATAGTTTCGGTATACACGGTGACGCCACAAGGAGAAGATGAAGAGGTGTATACAGTATGTCAGTGTATTCAGCGATAGATGTCTAAAGACAGACGATAATTTAGTAACATGGAGGATTGGAACGTTGTACTAGAAGGAAACAAAGGCGAAAGAGTTACAGGAGAGCATGGTCTTGGTAGTATGAATGAGAGAGAGGAAGACTAAATGAGTTTTGTAACAAATGGCACCCTATTGATAGTGAGTACACTATTAAAAATTCGCTACTGGAGAAGATATACATGGTGAAGGTCTAGAGACACCAGAAAATTCCGGCTGGGTCCCATCATGGCGAGAAAGAGATTACTAAATCAGGTATTGGCTTGTAAGGCACACTCAGGAGCTTTTATAGACACATATCCCAGTTTAATAACGACAAAGAGTAAACTGAAGTTCAAAACAATCGTTTGAAATGTAGAAGAACGAGGATACTGAATTACTGAACAACGATGAGATGCGTCTGAAATTCTCTAAGGTTGCAGAAGCTGCATTAATGAATACCGTTGTAGGTAATTCAGCTACAGATTAATGGTCATCTCCAAAAAGGGAAAGTATAGAATCTGGAGAGACAAGCATAGATGAAAGGAAAGTAACGGCGACGAAACTTTGGCAACTAAGGAAATACTTGAGTTCCGGGAAACTGAAGATGTTCTATGTGGTTAGTTAGTTAACTGCCAATCCGTAAACCAGACTTTGACCCTCTGCATGTCTCCCTGCACTCCGCTACAATTCTCTAGTATTGTGACTTCTGTATTTACAACAGGATCCACGAAAAGCCTCATAGAAGTTCCGATGTTATCCACTATGTCAAAAATACTGCAAAAAGTAAAGATCCCATAACATTCCCTTCGGTTATGCTCAAAGTTACTTTTACGTCTGAGAATTTCTCGCCGTTGAGTATGAAGTACTGTGTTTTGTTTGCTAAGAACTCCCCTATTCAGTAACACTGCAGATGAGCACAGGACGGCAGACTGCGGTGGACATCAAACTAGACTGAAGATTGACTAGAAAAATATTTCACCTATGTAATAGCCTTCTCTATGTTGCCCACGCGAATAACAGCTCCTGCACCTCTAGCAATTTAGGCGAAGATTTATTGCGTAATTCACCATTTATGTAGTCCCCCCAGTTGTTGAAGAAATGGCCTAGAGATACTTCCGTAAGTACTGACTTTGAGCTACCTATGACGCTTAACTACACCCAGATTATTTAATATTCAGAATCTACTATAAACCTCACTCGATGTTAAAAGAGTACCAGAAGGCATAGAATAGGTATCAGCCGTTTTTCTATCTATCCTATCGATGCGGTATAAATTGATCAAAACAGTTGTGCACGACTATCATGGCTTTCTTTGCTCTTGACTGTCGAACGTTAACTCTCTTTCTCAACACTCCTTTGTCCACAGGATATCGCTACATATTTTTCAAATGTGGTTGCGGGACTGATTTCCTGAAAGTGTAGACTTACTGACTATATAGGCACTCAAGCGTAGTCAGCCTCAAAAGCAGGTGGACAACAGTCGACATTCTGCTATAACAATACAGATCAGTTTTCGTCTCAGTCCATAACAAGAAAGATGTCGTATCACTCCTGAGGCACTGCGGTATTTTCTGTTTGAACTGAAGTCACGTATTGCAGTGAAGTTTATCATTAATTTCTCACAACCTTTCCCATGCAAACTGAAAGCCATAGCTCGTTCCCGCGGGGCAGCGTACGTGTAGCTATTAACGAGAGCGCAAAGGACGCCTGCGTGGTTGTTTACCTGTTGGCGCCGAGGGCTACCCTCGGGGACCAAAAGCCACTCTGTGTCAACATTATCGGCAAACAGTTTGCAACGACGCTTTTGTTTGAGCTGCCAGTATTTCACCACACAGCCAGTGATTGCAAACTACATCGGCAACATGATACGCCAATAGAAAATTCATTGGTGTTTTAATATCTCTGCAGTTGAAAGCTGCCCAAAGTCAACGGGAGACGTGGTAAATGTTGTATAGTCAGATGTTTCTCACCAGTGGATGAGGTACAACGAGCAAGTCGGTCACGGATGAAAACTCACACGGTGTACAGCTGACTACGAATCAGGCGAAAGTACAGGCAAGGATGAAGCCGTATCTCAGGCCGTTCCCAACAGAATCAGGACCTGCCGCTTCTCTTACGAACCTATATCCTGGAACGCGTTGAGAAAAGAGTACATCTAGAAGTTCGTCGACTTTTATGAAGAAATGATACTGATCGTAAAAAAAAAAATGGATTTACAAGGATCATCGTCTGTGACTCCAAATAGATTGCACAACATTACTCTACCCTGATATCAATATATTTTCAGATTCTTTGTAATAGTAAACTACTTTTTCCTCGAATTTTTTTACGGCCAATTGTACGCTATTGTAGCACAATATTACTATATTTTTTCCTTCTCCTGAATTTTATAAACTACTGTTATACCAGAATTAAGCGTGGGTATTTTTGAAGACAAAATAAAACAAATAGTGAAAAGAGAAAAGAAATCGTAAAGACATGTTTCTACAGTTTTAAGTGGTAAAAGTTTCATCAGTTCGTAAAAAACTGGAATCTTCTTAACCTTCGCTCCTAATACAGACGTAGTGGACCCCAGCAAGAACAGTGGCAAAACGCAAAAATGTAATTGTTGAGAAAAATTGACTTAGATAATTTCTTAAAATTTATACTGAAATAGTGTAAGGTTACTTTCAAATACAAGTACGTATTTTTGACAATATGTTCAATTATTTAATACAACAGTAATCTATATATGTGGTTCCATTCTCGTCGAGTGCGAGGAGTTATCAGGTAATTATTACTTGGTTCTATGAAGTGTTACTTTTCCTGCTTTTATAAAAGTATTTTTAGTTTTGTTATGACCAGTCGTGTAATACATTTACCACTTTTCCACCCCAAATTATACATTTGTTTTACTCACTCTGATACAATACCACGTTGGAGAGTCCGTCAGCCACAATTGGTACTTAATTTAGATTAAAAAACAAAAAACAAGTTGGAACATCTGTCATAAACAATTTAAGGAACACAGTTTAGGGAAACATATAAATGGGCTTATGTAATGTAGGAATACATTTCGCTGAGAAAAAGGATTAAATATCAACTTTCTTTATAGCAAAAATGGCTATTATTTCCGTGTACGCTCTAAATTTCGTTATATCTATATCAGCTGTAATTGTCAAAACTATGACTGTTCCTCCAGACACTCACGAGTTATGTATTTTCGAAAATGAGTTGGCACTGAAATCTACAAGGGGATGTAAGGGGAAAGGTTTGGGCCCATGTACCATCTCGTATCATCTCGTGTTACTATGTTACTGACATAAATAGCTTTGAAAGTAGTAAGCCTTTGGCAATCATAATTTTAGTTAATTGCAACACAGTTTGAAAAAAAAAATGGTTCAAATGGCTCTGAGCACTATGGAACTTAACAGCTGAGGTCATCAGTCCCCTAGAACTTAGAACTACTTAAACCTAACTAATCTAAGGACATAACAGAAATCCATGCCCGAGGTAGGATTCGAACCTGTGACCGTAGCAGTGGCGTTAGGTTCCAGACTGAAGCGCCTAGAACCGCTCGGCCACAGTGGCCGGGAAACACTGAGTAAGGTATCAGATCTTAATAGTAGGGCAATAAGAACAAATAGGCCTTGACTAATAGGAGTTACGGCTAACCCAAACTATGAAGGAGCTCTTAATTTAATTGAAAAGGAACAGATGGTACTTGACAGTTTCAGTTAAGCAAAATTACCAAATGAAAAACAGACAGACCTTCTATAATAACAGCTTAAATTAAGTAAAATTACCAAATAGAAAAGAGGCAGACCTTCTCTAATAACAGCTTCAGTTAAGTAAGACCACCACATAGAAATCAGGTAGGCCTCGTGAATAATTGCTTCAGTTAAGTAACCACGAGCTTCAAATCCCTCCTTACAAGGGGTGTACCAGAAGGATTATACGCAAGGAGCGCAAGACTACACCAAATATGAAAGCCAAGAAAGGTTACAACGAAAGGATCGGCCTTCCATGGCCTTTCTCTTAGGGTACAGACCGGCAAAAGTAAAATTAACACAGCAAGGTTAATTACGTGAAAGCAACAATAACTAGCCACACGGTACACCCGCGTCGCTGGAAGATTACGCTTGTACAACGACGGCCAAACTCAATTACTTAGCCTCAGCAGTTGCAAATTTTCAGAAGCAGGCAGCTCCTCAGCCAGTATAATTAACAGAACGATGATGTCTGCAACGCCCGAAGGTATTTCAAAACAGGCACATGGCCGTATTACAAAAGAAAGATACTTAACTGCTGTTGGAAGACTTTTGGCAGGGAGGTCGGCTGAAAGCCAACCATCCAGGTACTACGTCCGACGGAGCGTCCTGCCACAAAATAGAAGAAACACGTTATCGCTTCAGCTCAGGGAACACCATCGGCTCACACAGTTATATCCTGTTAACAAACAACCAAGGCCAGTGTCGACTCAGGAAAAGCAAACAAAAGCCACAATTCAAGGAACCGATTGGTGGTGAAATAGATCAGCTAAGAAATCTAAATGATCCATACAGACCTATAGGTACCAATAACACCTATAGGTATCAATAAGACTTCTAAATCCCAAATTTAACTGAAGTTCACGCATCGAAACTGAAGCCTGCCGATTCCAAAGGGGGCCCAGAACTCAGTGTAGGCTAAACTGATATCGGCGTGCCACGTCCCACAGATGCCTGGCCAGACTTCGCACGAAGACGGCACTCGAAGTCAGTCATGGATTCAAATCAGCCCACAAATATGGCCAGCAACCACTCGCCGGACTCTGCGCCCAAGATGCTTGCGCAAATAGTCGCCGGCCGGACCCCTCATACTGCACTCGTTTCTCGGTAACCGCTCCTCAACTCGCTACGTTACAGCACGCCCCGTCCCCCATCAACAACCTCGAGCCAATATCTTACTGGTCTCCAACCGAAGGACGTCACACGACAGATCGAGTTAGTGGCAGCAGGAATTCGAAAGGCGACCCCAGCAACCCCGCCACGGCTCAGACACAGCACCTCACTGCTGGCTGTTAACAAAGGAACGAGCATATGGGAACGATTCCCAGATATGTGACTGGCTTCAAGACTTTTAAGTAATTGAACCCAGTATGGGTTGTGCTTGGCGTTGTTCGTCAGAGCGTTGTTCATCAGAGACAAGGTGATCGTCAGGACTGTCCCAGAGAAGTCTGATAGTGTAAGTAGCCCGTTTGTATGTTGGACGCGCTAGAGACTGTGTTAATATCGCTGACGGTGCTTTGTACCCTCGACAAGAGATTGTGGTTGGACGGACTAGCAGTTAGCGAGTGGATAGTGTATGGAAATGTTTTTCTTAGTGGAGACTGTGTTGGTAGGGCACGCAATGTAAAGTGAGATGAAATACACTCCTGGAAATGGAAAAAAGAACACATTGACACCGGTGTGTCAGACCCACCATACTTGCTCCGGACACTGCGAGAGGGCTGTACAAGCAATCATCACACGCACGGCACAGCGGACACACCAGGAACCGCGGTGTTGGCCGTCGAATGGCGATAGCTGCACAGCATTTGTGCACCGCCGCCGTCAGTGTCAGCCAGTTTGCCGTGGCATACGGAGCTCCATCGCAGTCTTTAACACTGGTAGCATGCCGCGACAGCGTGGACGTGAACCGTATGTGCAGTTGACGGACTTTGAGCGAGGGCGTATAGTGGGCATGCGCTAGGCCGGGTGGACATACCGCCGAATTGCTCAACACGTGGGGCGTGAGGTCTCCACAGTACATCGATGTTGTCGCCAGTGGTCGGCGGAAGGTGCACGGGCCCGTCGACCTGGGACCGGACAGCAGCGACGCACGGATGCACACCAAGACCGTAGGATCCTACGCAGTGCCGTAGGGGACCGCACCGCCACTTCCCAGCAAATTAGGGACACTGTTGCTCCTGGGATATCGGCGAGGACCATTCGCAA
Source organism: Schistocerca gregaria (assembly GCF_023897955.1). NCBI lineage: Eukaryota > Metazoa > Arthropoda > Insecta > Orthoptera > Acrididae > Schistocerca > Schistocerca gregaria. The sequence continues at coordinate 338,084,694 of NC_064926.1, read as the reverse complement.
CCGTCTCCATGAAGCTGGGCTACGGTCCCGCACACCGTTAGGCCGTCTTCCGCTCACGCCCCAACATCGTACAGCCCGCCTCCAGTGGTGTCGCGACAGGCGTGAATGGAGAGACGAATGGAGACGTGTCGTCTTCAGCGATGATAGTCGCTTCTGCCTTGGTGCCAATGATGGTCGTATGCGTGTTTGGCGCCGTGCAGGTGAGCGCCACAATCAGGACTGCATACGACCGAGGCACACAGGGCCAACACCCGGCATAAGGTGTGGGGAGCGATCTCCTACACTGGCCGTACACCTCTGGTGATCGTCGAGGGGACACTGAATAGTGCACGGTACATCCAAACCGTCATCGAACCCATCGTTCTACCATTCCTAGACCGGCAAGGGAACTTGCTGTTCCAACAGGACAATGCACGTCCGCATGTATCCTGTGCCACCAACGTGCTCTAGAAGGTGTAAGTTAACTACCCTGGCCAGCAAGATCTCCGGATCTGTCCCCCATTGAGCATGTTTGGGACTGGATGAAGCGTCGTCTCACGCGGTCTGCACGTCCAGCACGAACGCTGGTCCAACTGAGGCGCCAGGTGGAAATGGCATGGCAAGCCGTTCCACAGGACTACATCCAGCATCTCTACGATCGTCTCCATGGGAGTATAGCAGCCTGCATTGCTGCGAAAGGTGGATATACACTGTACTAGTGCCGACATTGTGCATGCTCTGTTGGCTGTGTCTATGTGCCTGTGGTTCTGTCAGTGTGATCATGTGATGTATCTGACCCCAGGAATGTGTCAATAAAGTTTTCCCTTCCTGGGACAATGAATTCACGGTGTTCTTATTTTAATTTCCAGGAGTGTATCTTATAAGAAAAGATGCAAGGAAAAGAATGATAATTGACGTGTGGCTGATAGTGTTTGGGTTGTGCAATTATTGAAAACCGGCCAGCTTAACTGAGGGCACTAATGCGCTGCTGCCTGGACGGGTAGGCGCGCCGGCCCCGCATCGAATCCGCCTGGCGGATTATCCACGAGGGCCGGTGTACAAGGCAGCTTGGATGTGCATTTTAGGCGGTTTTCCACATCCCAATAAGTGAATACTGGGCTGGTCCCCATGTTCCGCCTCAGTTACACGATTCGCAGTCATTTGAAAACATTCGCACAATTCGATGGCTTACACTAGATGCAGACATCTGGGATACGCTAATTCCGTCCCAAGGGTAAGGGGTGGCGACAGGAAGGCATCCGGCCACTCTTTGAAACTAACATCGGGAAATCCATAGTAACTCGCGCGGACCCTGCGTTCATGTGGGACAAGTGCCTGAAGGGAGTGGAGGGGAATTATTGACCACTATATAATTTTTGGAACTTGATGTCACACGAATAAGGTAAAATTTTATAAATACATTGTCTGCTCTTCAACAAAATCTCTCATTTGCTAACCATATGCATCCTAGTACTTAAGGTCTGTAGTAGAATCCTTTTATTTAGCTGGCTATTGCTGCTACTTGCTGTAATTACTGTATTTCGTGTTATGAAGATTTTCTGTAAGGTAAGTGACTTATGAGAAAGAATGGGGTTTCCACTATCGGGTTTCATGATTAAAATGACTTTAGGCAATTAACAGAGTTGGAGGTAGTTTCATATTTCTTTAATTTTATATTTTTAGAACTTTTGTTATTGTTAGGATTTCTTGCAATTCAAACCATTCTTTTGTTTTAATTATTGGAAGTTACGTTGTCAGTGTACAACAGTCAGATTCCTTTGGTCGTTTGAGTCGTCTTTGTTAGGGAAAATTCTGTTGGTCAGTGCTTGATAAAAAAAATTAAAGAGTTAGCTTCAATAGGACCGCATTATTTTCTATATACAGAAATGATCTGGTGAATAGGGTGGGCAGCAGTCTGTCGTGAATGTGAATATGTCGAAGTTCAGTGACTGTACGATGAAACAAGATGACTTCGTAAAAATTTCTAATTGGAGTGATCAATGTCAGCTTGCTCTAATCGTAGAAAAAGTAAGTTAATGGGAATGAGTAAGGAAAACAGGTTCGTAATGTTCGGATACAGCTTTAGTGGTATCCTGACTAACATCGTTTAAATATCTGAGGGCAACGCAGCGAAGCGACATCAGAACCTGTTCTTGAGTATTGCACGAGCACTTGGATCCCCACCGGATCTAAACAAAGGAACTCATCGAAACAAGCCAGAGGCGAGCTCCTTGATTTGTTACCAATAACTTCGAACAATAAGCAAGTTTTACGCTGATGTTTCGGGAACGCAAATGGGAGATCCTTCAGGAGAACTATTGATAAAATTTACAGAATCGTAAATTGAAGCTAAATTCAGAACAATCCTACTGGCGCCAACCACGAAGATATGAGAAAATAGGGCTCTTACGGAGGCGTATAGAAAGTCTTTTCTACCTCGCTCCATCTGTGAATGGAACAGGCAAGGAAACAACAGCAGCGGTACGGTTTACCCTCAGAGTCGCACCATTCGGTGGTTTACGGAGTATGTACGCGGTTGTGTTGTATATTGAAGGAGATTTTAATGTATGATACAGACACTGTATGAATACGGATACAGTAGCAAACAGTGATATTAAAAATTATATTCACTGGTGATAGTTTTGCACTATTCTTATACGACCCATCCACACACAGCAGAAGCAACACTGAAGCGATAATGTACATGCCGTGGCGAATCATATAGTTGCCACAACTGAACTGACACAACTACCCTGAATTGGACGAATGGTGAGAAGAGATGTGACGCTTTTTGTGCACGCTGGGGCTCCTTACATGTATTTTTCACCGTTATAAACTAAAAATTGCCAGTTTTTTTACTTGTGTCACTTTTATTGCCCAAGTGTGATATACACAGAAGTTGGGCAGTCGAAACACGCCATTGGCCTAATCCATGATCCGTGTGCTTTAACTGGTTCTGTAGTCCTTCCAGATTTATTTTCAGATGAGGAACGCCAAAGCTTACAAAAAATGGTTCAAATGGCTCTGAACACTAAGCGACTTAACTCCTCGCCTAGAAGTTAGAACTAATTAAACCTCACTAACCTAAGGACATCACACACATCCATGCCCGAGGCAGGATTCGAGCCTGCGACCGTAGTGGTCGCTCGGCTCCAGACTGTAGCTCCTAGGACCGCACGGCCACTCCGACCGGCCGAAAGCTTACATATTCATGTGTTTAGCATAAGTTGGTGGTAGTGAAGCAACCTTCAGTACCCAGAATAACGCAGATAACATGGTAATATCGACTTGTACATATCTCATCTGGAGATAGGCCACAAAGGCAAGGAGTGATTTAAAATGGAATGATCATATAAAATTGATCGTCGGTAAAGCAGATGCCAGACTGAGATTCATTGGAAGAATCCTAAAGAAATGCAATCCGACAACAAAGGAAGTAGGTTACACTACGCTTCTTCGCCCACTGCTTGAATACTGCTCAGCAGTGTGGGATCCGCACCAGATAGGATTGATAGAAGAGATAGAGAAGATCCAACGGAGAGCAGCGCGCTTCGTTACAGGATCATTTAGTAATCGCGAAAGCGTTACGCAGATGATAGATAAACTCCAGTGGAAGACTCTGCAGGAGAGACGCTCAGTAGCTCGGTACAGGCTTTTGTTAAAGTTTCGAGAACATACCTTCAACGAAGGGTCAAGCAGTATATGGCTCCCTCCTACGTATATCTCGCGAAGAGACCATGAGGATAAAATCAGAGAGATTAGAGCCCACACAGAAGCATACCGACAATCCTTCTTTCCACGTACAATACGAGACTGGAATAGAATGGAGAACCGATAGAGGTACTCAGGGTACCCTCCGCCACACACCGTCAGGTGGCTTGCGGAGTATGGATGTAGATGTAGATGTAGATGTAGATGTAGATGAAATTATATCATGCAATTAGATAAACATTTCATGAGTACATGGTAAAATCAATAAAGGCAAACCGAGGATAATGAAATGTAGTCGAATTATAACAGGTGATACTGAGGGAATTAGATTAAGAAATGAGACGCTTAAAGTAGTAGACGAGTTTTGCTATTTGGGAGCAAAATAACCGGTGATGTTAGGAGTAGAGAGAATATGAAATGTAGACTGGCAATGGCAAGTAAAGTTTTTCAGATAAAAAGAAATTTGTTAGCATCCAGTATAGCTTTAAGTGTCAGGAAATCTTTTCTCAGAGTATTTGTAAAAAGTGTAGCCATGTATGGAAGTGAAACATAGACGATAAATAGTTTAGACAAGGATAGAACAGAAGCTTTCGAAATGCGGTACTACGAATGCTTAAGATTAGATGGGTAGATCTGTAACTAACGAGGAAGTACTGAAAATAATTGGGGAGAAGAGAAATTTGTGACACAGATTGACTAGCAGAAAGGTTTGGTTGGTAGAACACATTCTGAGACATCAAGGGATCACCAGTTTAGTATTGCAGGGAAGCGTGGAGGGTAAAAATCGTAGAGTGAGACCAACAAATGAATACTCAGATTCAGATGGATGTAGGTTTCAGTTGCTACTTGGAGATGAAGAAGCTTGCACAGCGTAGAGTAGCATGGAGAGCTGCATCAAACCAGTCTCTGGACTGAAGACCAGAACAGCAAGTACCTGGTCGCAGTATTCAGTAGTATATTTACACTGAGAAGTAAATTCCTTCTTTTTGTCTATTTTATTTAAAGTTAAAGAATATATTTACATATATAGCGGTTTTGCCCGTATATTGACAGTCTTGGAAACAATTACATCATAGCAGCACATATCAAACAAGAAACACGTTTATGGTGCGTAATTTTAGTGAACATATTCAACGATTCTGTTTAGAAAACATATAAAAGTGTGTGTTATTTCAGTCTCTTTTCTTCGTAAACAGATTGTATGTTTTTTTTCCAAAAAGTGACATTTTGTACTCAAAAAGCTCTCACTATTTAGGTAACGCACCCTTTCTACAGCCTCATTGGCTGGAATTACAGATTGTCATTGCATGATATATTAAATATTAGGCTACTGTAACATTTCAGTTTTCTCATTTATTTGTCTCAGAGGCACATGCACACGTTATAAATGAAAAATACAATTTAATATACAACCAAAGCTGTACAAAATGAATATACATGGACAAAAGAGGAAACAATACTCAGCTATAGCACATTATGGGCTCACACTGCAAAAAAATGGCTCTGAGCACTATGGGACTCAACTGCTGTGGTCATCAGTCCCCTAGAACTTAGAACTACTTAAACCTAACTAACTTAAGGACATCACACACATCCATGCCCGAGGCAGGATTCGAACCTGCGACCGTAGCAGGCGCACGGTTCCGGACTGCGCGCCTAGAACCGCGAGACCACCGCAGCCGGCTCTCACACTGCAAATTCAGTGTAGACAGATACATCACTACTTGGAAACGCGAACAGAATAACTACTTTCCCGAGAGTAACAGCTGGCCCTTTTGGTAAAGCTGCCTGTGGGCACGATTGTAGTAAACTGCACCACAAAATCAATGGATCACTTTTTGCGATCCCATAACTGTCATCCGTTGCGACGCAGAAGTTTGAAATTGGTCTCGAAGCTGCCTACAGCCAAGCTCTGTAACAGCGCAAAAGCATAGCGCCCGAGACGCCACCGTCGGGATCGACGAAGGTTCAGACAGCAAGATTTTGATACCTGTGAAATAAAGGCCACAGCTCCGAAGTTTATGTGGCGTGTAGGCTCAGTTAATGATGTCACATTGCCACTATTCTGCCAAAGGACATGGTGGGTGTGTTACCCGTTGGGACGATCGTCAAACCTGCTCTTCCCCACATTTCACCCCTTCTTTTGACACATCTACAATGGAGGTCACAACGGCGGCACCCAGAGTGGCAGTCACTTGATTTTCTTATGAGTTGCCGAAGAAAAGATTTAAGTCACACTACCGCTCAGAATCGACCTCTGTAAAGATACATGTTTTAAAATTCTCAGTGCATTTGGGCGAGTGATACCCATGCATAATCACATCACAGGAGGGAATGAAGGAGGATGAATGAAAAACATAAGCACCCTACGATGCTTCAGATCACTTTCAGATCTCGTCTAATTGTTTCCGATGGTCTCCAGTGGTTGCAGCCTGTACACAAGAGCAAAAATTGGTCGCGGTGCATTCAAAATGAGTGTGATCACGTTCAATGCGTATGTAGTCCACAGGGAAAGGGGAGGGGGGCCTTAGAGAGTGGCTGAAATGTGAGGGGATGTCAGCAGTATGTTCTATTGTAAGATGGCGAGAACTATGCCCCTTACATGAAGTCATCAAAGATCACTTAACTCACGTTGAGCGAACAGTAGGGCTGAACAAAAATCACTGACAAGCCCCAATGCATCTTGTAGAGGGTATAGTATGGACGTATGGGAACAATTAATGTTGGGTGAGGGTTTCAAAGTAATTCACACGACATGAAAACATTGTGGAAATGCGTCGATTTACGGCAGGGAAGTATTCGAGTGACTGTGGCCGGCTGGGGGACAGCGAAGGGAAGTGACAATAGGCAGTTCAGGGCAGCTCAAGCTCTCAGAAAGCGATAATGGGGTGTGGCCTCCAGCTGCCTTAAGATGAGTGACAGTGAGTGAGTGGTTGACCCCATGCTGGTGTGCTAGGAAGCAGACGGACAACTTGTACACCTGTTGATAAATGTCCGTTGTCCCATTTTCAGTGAAACATGCGAGAAATCCGCGGAAAAGCTACGGTGGAGTGGTTAACAGAGGTCAAAATATGTGTGTTCGTGACTATAGCAACTTCACGCTGAATTCACGGTCTGCAGAGTCTGAAGTAAATGAGGTTAAGAGCGACAGTATGAAACACACTGGCCTCCGATCAGAATGTAGGACAAAGGAATTTGAAGTACTCTCCTGGGAGTCAGAATTCTGGAAAAATTGGTGTTTTATGTAGATGCTAACCTTGATGGGTGGCCTGGGAGGAATTAAATAGCAGAAGTTGAGAGGAAGGGAAATTTTGTGGGAATTTGTTCACTTCCCAGAGTAGGCATTGGACGGCGCTGGGAAGTGATGCACAATTAATGCGACTTGCGCTGCAATTGGCTGGAGGGGAAACCGAGTTGAAGAGAGAACTGGGACAAGTTTCCATAGTCGTCTTCCGTTCCCAGCTTGCCTAGAGTGTGGACGTGACGTTCTTTACTCAGCTTGCTTGAGAGAGAGTGAACATCTCTGCAGTTTAGGGCTTAGCAAATGGAACGACTGAGCTTGGAGATAGAAAGTTTTGGTTCAGCTACGTACTGAGCAAGATAGCTAGAAGTGAATAGACAAACGCAGCCTTGCAGCACCACGGGGTCTGCCGACCATGCTGAATTCGCTGATATTGCGCCCGCTCCGGCCAGTGATTAATTTTTTGGATCACGTCGGCAAAGTTCCCACGAATGTTTGATCGACCATGTATTGTAGAATTCTTCTCGCACATCGCATTACGCCTGGGTCAGTCGATAGGAACTACTTTTGACTTATCGCGTTTTATTCCACGTAAACGCAATTTATTACCACTGCCTGTTAGGAGAGTCATGTAATGTGGTGATTGCAGGTCGTGAGTTAAAATAAATTTGTGCTAATCGACTGCATCTGTCTTCAATCAAGTAGTTGAAGTCCAAAGTTACTTTCTTACTTAATTTTATGTTCAACATTAGCATCTGGTGTTCAATAGCTGAATATAACATCAATATGCTTCCCTTTTTAATTAAAAATTATCAATTCTGAATCAATTAATGCCTTATTACTTTCTTTGCGTTATCCGATATTGCGGCAGTTTTGCACTCTCCGTTGATCTGTTAGTCAATTACCTGGGGTGAACACACACCAAAACCTGATAAGTGACGGGTGAGGTGTTACGAATTGTGTTGCACAGTGTAGTTTACTCGACGCGCGGGAAATAATTTTGGTCAATAACGTAGGTTGATTCGCGTTTTTCTTTAAAGGGGAGACAGCGGAGAAAATTCTCTAGTCTCATCCCACGTCCAGAAAGGTGTACCTCTTTTCTTCAACTCCTAATTCGCTGTAACTTCGATTCTACCTAGTGTTACTGGCAGCCAAATAATCACAATGCAGTTTTTAGGATACACTGTTGTCAACCAATGTCACCCACACCTTTTCTTTCCGCTTACGTTCACTAATGAAATTCTTCCTACTACGTATGTCCCATCATAGATGGCTGGAGATCAGTCGGATATCCCCACCGTTAAGTACTCAGACTTATCTGGGCGCGTTCAAGTGACGCACTCCTTTCGGGGCCCGTTCCATTAAGGAGCAACCGACATGTTGAGTGGCTGTCAATGATGACGGTTGCACACACAGAGGGGAAACTGTCTCAGAAAGAGTATACGGTCATCTCCCGGGTGCCAATAAAACTCTTTCGTTATTTATAGTTTCTAATGACAAATACAAACCACTTAAATGTGGTTCTACCAACAAGGATTTTTATACCATTAAAATTAAACCGCGAAACCGTAAATATCGCATTTAAATTTCTAAGGAGTATAAAATATTCCCTTTGTTATTATATTTATGTCCAATCACCTGCATTCATTATTTTCAAGTACTTGTACCTGATTTCAAAGCGGAAAGACTCGACTCGAAGTCAAATACTGTTTTCTATTACGCCACCGGAAATGTATTACTTAACAGCAAGGGAGCCTTTAGCCGACATCAGGTGTAGCTGCACCGCAACTTCCATGTTCCAGTAAAATGGAGTTTCATTCAGCCCAGAAATAGATTGTAATTACTTGGTTACTGAGCTGGAGATAAAAGTAAGGAGAAAAGTATAACTAGCTTTCACTTCCGGCTCTGAGAAATGTAGCAGTTCACGTCCACGTCTTTAACAGTGTTACGGATATAACAACATATATATTTATTCTATATTTAAGGGTACAGGTACTTAGTATCGGCATTTTACTCAATTCCATAAATAAAAGTATAAACGTACATAGCATTTTTAGTGTTATAGCTCCGTATTGTTCCACCTGTCTAATTTCAAACAATTTGCACCTGCTTGCGCAGTGACAGGGTTCCCGAGCCTATGACTTAAATCTGACATTTAATATTGTGGTAAGTGTCGTATCGGCCACCGCAGAGCAGCCGTCAACTCGGCACGGGGTGCTACAACACGCGCGGCTCACAGCGAGTACCGCTGGCGCCGCACAAGATGTCAACAACTGGCGCAAGTGAACGCGTCGTCACGGGGTAGCGGCAGCGTACACACCACTATCGATACGGATTACCCTGCGGCGCTGCCCTTGCCACCAGAGTGACCCATATACACTGAAGAACCATAGAAACTGGTACAGCGGAAGTGTTTAAACTCAGAAGAGTGTTCCTGGAGCCACTCTACAGCAATGCTGGACGTGCGCTTTGTCGCATTGTCCTTCTGGAACTGCCCAAGTCCGTTGGGATGCACAACGGACATGAAGGTATGGAGGTGATCAAACAGGATGCTTACGTCCGTGTCACCTGTCAGGGTCGTATCTAGACGTATCATAACACTCCAACTGCACGCGCCCCACACCATTACAGAGCCTCCACCAGCTTAAACAATCCCCTGCTGACATGCAAGGTCCATGGATTCATGACGTCGTTTCCATACCCGTACACATACCCGACGCAATTTGAAACGGGATATGTCCGACCATGCAACATGCTTCCAGTCATCAACAGTCAAATGTCGGTGTTAACGGGTCCAGGCGGGCACAAAGCTTTGTGTCGGCAGTCATTAAGAGTACACGATTGGGTCTTCGGTTCCGAAAGCCCATATCGATGATGTTTCGTTGAATGTAACCGTAGGCTTCCGCGGCCGTTGTCAATGTCAATAAAATTCTTCTGGGTTAGAGACCGCATTGTCATTTATAAAATTCCAACGTTTCGGCGTCTGTTGCAAGACGCCTTCCTCAGGGTGTGTTGCTATAAATGACAATGCGGTCTCTAACCCAGAAGAATTTCATTGACATTTCGTTGAATGGTTCGCATGCTGGCCCTTTTTGATGGCCCAGAATTGAAGCCGGCCGGAGTGGCCGTGCGGTTCTAGGCGCTACAGTCTGTAACCGAGCGACCGCTACGGTCGCAGTTTCGAATCCTGCCTCGGTCATGGATGTGTGTGATGTCCTTAGGTTAGATAGGTTTAAGTAGTTCTCAGTTCTAGGGGACTGATGACCACAGATGTTAAGTCCCATAGTGCTCAGAGCCATTTGAACCATTCGAACCATTAGAACCATTTGAGCCAGAATTTAAATCTGCAGTAATAAATGGTCGTTTGGGAAAATCCCCACTTCATCGTTACCTCGGAGATTATGCGTCCCATTCCTCGTGCGCCAAATATAACACCACTTTCAAAATCACTTAAATCTTGATAACCTGCCATTGTAGCAGCAGTAACCGATCTAAAAACTGCGCCAGACACTTGTTGTCTTACATAGGCGTTGCCAACCTCAGCGCAGTATTCCGCCCTCTTACATAACTTTGTATTTGAAAAGGCATGACTATATCAGTTTCTTTGGCGCTTCACTGTATCTTTTCTCAACGGAATCCAGCGGAAAGAATCTAGAGTTAATTGGTTTGCAGTAACTATGTATCAGAATCTCTCTTAATTTGTCGCCGGTAACTGAGGATTAATACTCATTTTAGCATCAGAACTGGAACTAGTTAGTTCCGGATGCACCGCTAACAAACTAGCTTCCTTCAGCTGCCTCACTGCGGAGGCGCGTTTTTGTATTAATGCTTTCAGATCGTTTTACACATACGCATTTTGATTCCTCATCAGTAGGACAGTACGAGGAATTCCAGTATTAAAAGCAAAGCAGATAGGTGGAAAGAGTGAAGAACTCTGGAAGGGGAGGAATTTTTTGATGACGTGATACAAGAGGACGTGGAATCGATAAAAGTGGCATATAGCGGATATGTTACCCCAGTTATGGTGGGGCAAAGCTTTGGAAGACTTATGATGAAATAAAACGGAAAGAAGAAGACGACATTCTTTCCGAATTTCTAAAATCAATAATGGAAGTGACAGCCAAAAGGCTGTTAATTTGCAAAAATTTGTGAATCTGGAGAGATAGCAAAGATAAGTGTAAATAATACACCAGGGAGACAGTTCTGACGTTTCCCTTGATAACGGAAACAAGCCAAAAGAAAATTCAAGAAATGCACATAGACTATGTCGAGTTAGAAATGGCGTTCGACAGTATAAAATGGTGCAAGCTGCTCGAAATTTTCAGTGAAATAGGTAGGGAACGATAGTTATTACAGAATATGTGCATGAACCAAGATGGAAAAATAATTCGTTACAACCTGATATTCAGTTTACATATCGAAGAAACAATCCTGAATGCAAAGGTAAGTTTTAAGAATAGGCTTAAAATTCAACGATAAAATGTATCGCTGGTGACATTATTACCATCAGCGAATAAGAGAAAGAGCTGTGGAATGTCGAATACAACGAACAGTCTCATGAACACATCCTGCTGAGAGTAAACTGAAGAAAAAGTAAAGAGATGAAGAGTAGTAGAAATAAGATCAGCGATAAAGTTAACATCACAACTGGGTGCCACGAAGTAGGTAAAGGACTTCTGATACCCTAAAAGGAAAATAATACGTGGCATACAAAAGAAAGAGGAAACAATACTCAGACGAGCATAGGTAAAGAGGATGTACCTGGCGAAAAGACATCTACTAGTGTCAAACATAAGCTTTATATTGAGGAAGACATTTCTGAGAATGTACGTTTGGAACACAAAATTATACAGAAGTTTGTCATGGAATTTGGGACAACCAGAAAATAAGAGAATCGAAGAGCTTGAAATGTGGTGCTAGAGAAGCATTTTGGATCTTAGGTCGATGGGTGCGGAACGAAGAGTGTCCGTGATTAGAGGGGTATGTGGAAAACACTGGCAAGAAGAGGTTATAGGGTCCTATGACATGTAACAAGATACCTAGGAATAACTTGCTTGATTCCTGTCAGTTAGTATGGGTAGAAGTTATACCTGACAACCAAAATAAATTAATAACTGGTCCCTTTTACCGACCGCTAACTCAGATGATATAGTTGATAAACTGTTCAAAGAAAACTCTAGTCTTATTTCAAATAGGTAGGACCTAATATAGTGGCAGTTGGTAGTTACCTCAGTTTCATCATGATATGTAGGCTAAAATACAAAGTACATGTTTAAGGTTGGAGGTGGGCGGACAACGTCGACCGAGATTGTACTTATTGCTTTCTCAGAAAATTATTTTGAACAGCTAGTTCAGGAGCCCACTCGAAGTGTTAACGGTTGCGAAAGTGTACCTGTACTTAACCTTTTAGAAACAAATAATCCTGAGCGAATAGGGCGCATCATGCAGATACAAGGATTAGTGATCACCAGACTGTTGTAGCAATACCTTAATATCCAAACACACCAAAAATAAACGTTAAATACATCTATGTAAAAGTTCATCTGACTTCCTTCTAAGCCACACTCTCCAGTTTGAATTTAAAGAACTAGTGTCGACAGCAGTTCAGATACATATTAAATAAATTAATAATAAACGATACTGACCTTCCATAGTACACCAAACGGGTTAGAAAACTGTTGAGGCAGCAACTTAAAAGGCATGCCAAGTTTTAAAGAATGTAAAATCTCCAAGATCGGTGAAGGAAGTTCAGAATTTAGTGGGCTCTCAAATGCAAGATGCTTTAATAGTTTCTACAATAAAAGTCTCTCTCTCGAAATCTGTAAGAAACGCCAAAGTCATATGTAAAGTACACCAGGGGCTAGACGCAACCAATACCTTCACTGCACAATAGCAACAGTGATACTTTTGGTGACAGCGCCACTACAGCATAGTTACTAAACAGGGTTTTCCGAAATTACTTCACAAAAGAAGACGAAGTACAGATTTCGAATCAGGAACAATTGCCAACATGAGTAACTCAGCAGTGAATATCCTTGGTGTAGCACATCGCTTCCGGTTCAGATTTTACATCAATCAAGTTTCTTTCAGAGTAAGTTGATACGAAAGCTCCGTACTTAGCAATCACATACAACCGCTCACTCGTAGGAAGCTCTGTAACTAAAAACTGAAAAGTTGTACAAGTCATTGCACAAGTCACACCAATGCCTTCGAAAGGAAATAGTTGCAATCCGCTGAATTACAAAATTATACCACGATTCTCAGGGTGAAAATCTACTGTGTTCGAACAATATAAAGTACCTCGAACAGAACGATTTATTGACAATTAGCCAAGTGAATCCAAAAAGTATCGTTCTTGTGAAACACAGGAAGTGATGAGTGCTGTCGATAGGGGACGTCAAATCTATTCAGTATTTTTAGTTTCTGCCCCCCACCCCCATATACCATGGACCTTGCCGTTGCTGGGGAGGCTTGCGTGCCTCAGCGATACAGATAGCCGTACCGTAGGTGCACCTACAACGGAGGGGTATCTGTAGGGAGGCCAGACAAACGTGTGGTTCCTGAAGAGGGGCAGCAGCCTTTTCAGTAGTTGCAGAGGCAACAGTCTGGATGATTGACTGATCTGGCCTTGTAACATTAACCAAAACTGACTTGCAGTTTTGGTAATGCGAATGGTTGAAAGCAATGGGAAACTACAGCCGTAATTCTTCCCCGAGGGTATGCCACTTTACTGTAAGGTTAATTGATGATGGCGTCCTCTTGGGTAAAATATTCCGGAGGTAAAACAGCCTGCATTCGGATCTCCGGGCGGGGACTACTCAGGAGGATGTCGTTATCAGGAGAAAGAAAACTGGCGTCCTACGGATCGGAGCGTGGAATGTCAGATCCGTTAATCAGGCAGGTAGGTTAGAAAATTTAAAAAGGGATATGGATAGGTTAAAGTTAGATATAGTGGGAATTAGTGAAGTTCGGTGGCAGGAGGAACAAGACTTTTGGTCAGGTGAATACAGGGTTACAGATAGAAAATCAAATAGGGGTAATGCAGGAGTAGGTATAATAATGAATAAAAAAATAGTAGTGCAGGTAAGCTACTACAAACAGCATAGTGAACGTATTATTGTGGCCAAGGCAGACACGAAGCTCACGAATATCACAACAGTGCAAGTTTATATGCCAACTAGCTCTGCAGACGACGAAGAGATTGAAGAAATGTATGATGAGATAAAAGAAATTATTCAGATAGCGAAGAGAGACGAAATTTAATAGACATGGGTGACTGGAATTCGATAGTAGGAAAAGGAAGAGATGGAAAAGTAGTAGGCGAATATGGAATGGGGATAAGGAATGAAAGAGGAAGCCGCTTGGTAGAATTTTGCACAGAGCGTAACTTGATCATAACTAACGGTTTAAGAACCATGAAAGAAGGTTGTATACGTGGAAGAGGCCTGGAGACACTGGAAGGGTTTAGATAGATTATATAATGGTAAGACAGAGATTTAGGTACCAGGTTTTAAATTGTAAGATATATCCTGGGGCAGATGTGGATTCTGACCAAATTCTATTGGTTATAAACTGTAGATTAAAACTGAAGAAACTGCAAAAAGGTGGGAATTTGAGGAGATGGGATCTGGATAAACAGTAGGAACTAGAGATTGTAGAGAGTTTCAGAGAGAGCAGTAGGGAACGATTGACAAGAATGAGGGAAAGAAGTGCAGTAGATGAAGAATGGGTAGCTTTGAGAGATGAAATAGTAAAGGGAACAGAGGATCAAGTAGGTAATAAAACGAGGGCTCGAAGAATGCCTTGGGTAACAAAAAGTTAATTGATGAAAGGAGAAAATATAAAAATTCTGTAAATAAAGCTGGCAAAAAGGAATCTCAAAAATGAGATCGACAGGAAGCGCAAAATCGTGAAGCAGGGATGGCTAGAGAACAAATGTAAGGATGTAGAAGCATATACCACTAGGGGTAAGATAATTGCTGCCTACATGAAAATTAAAGAGACCTTTGGAGAAAAGAGAACCATCTGTATGAACATCAAAAGCTCAGATGGAAAACCAGTTCTAAGCAAAGATGCGAAAGCAGGAAGGAGTATATAGAGGGTCTATACAAGGGCGATGTGTTTGAGGGCAAATTATGGAAATGGAAGAGGACGTAGGTGAAGATGAAATGGCAGATATGATACTGCATGAAGAATTTGCGAGAGCACTGAAAAATCTAGGTCAAAACAATGCCCCGGGAATAGACAACATTCCATTTCAACTACTGATAGCCTTGAGAAAGCCTACTCTGACAAAACTCTTCCGTCTGGTGAGCAAGATGTATGAGAAAGACGAAATACCCGCAAGTTATAGAAGAATATAATAATTCCAATCTCAAAGAAAGCAGGCGTCGACAGGTGTGAAAACTTCCGAAATATCAGTTTAATAAGTCACGGCTGCAAAATATTGACACGAATTCCTTACAGATGAATGGAAAAACTGGTAGAAACCGACCTCGGGGAAGATCAGTTGCGAATAGGTAGAAATGTTGGAACAGATGATGCAATACCTACCCTATGACTTATCTTAGAAGATGGATTAAGGAAAGGCGAACATACGTTTCAGGCATTTGTAGATCTAGAGAAAGCTTTTGACAATGTTGACTGGAATACTCTCTTTCAAATTCTGAATGTATAAGGGGTCAAATACCGGGAGCGAAAGGCTATTTACAATTTGTTCAGAAACCACATGGCAGTTATAAGAGTCTAGGGGGATCAATGGGGAGCAGTGGTTGGGAAGGGAGTAAGACACGGTTGTAGCCTATCCCCGATGTTGTTCAATCTATAGATTGCGTAAGCAGTAAAGGAAACAAACGAAAAATTTGGATTAGGAATTAAAATTCATGGAGAACAAATAAAAACTATGAGGTTTCCCGATGAACTATGAGGTTTTCAGATGAACTATGAGGTTTTCCAAAGGACCTGGAAGAGCAGTTGAATGGAATGAACAGTGTCTTGAAAAAGGTTATAAGACGAACATCAACAAAATCAAAACGAGGATAATGAAATGTAGTCCAACTAAACGAAGCGGTGGTGACGGAATTAGATTAGGGAATGAAACATTTAAGTATTAGATGAGGTTTGCTATTTGGGTAACAAAAAAACTGTTGATGGTTAAAGTAGGAAGGATATAAAATGTAGACTGGCAATTTGAAGAAAGGCGTTTTTGAAGAAGAGAAATTTGTTAACATAGATTTAAGTGTCAAGAAGTCTTTCCTCAAAGTATTCCTATGGGGTGTAGTCATGTATGGGTGTGAAACGTGGACAATAAATAGTTTAGACAAGAAGAGAATAGAAGCTTTCGAAATATGGTGCTACACAAGATTGTTGAAGATTAGATGGGCAGATGATGTAACTAATGAGGAGGTACTGAATGGAGTTGGGGAGGAGAGGAATTTGTGGCGCAACTTGTCTGGAAGAAGGGATTAAGTGGTAGGACATGTCCTGAGGCATCAGGGGATCACCAATTTAGTGTTGGAGGTTAGCGTGGAGGATAAAAATCGTATAGGGAGACCAAGAGATGAACATACTAAGCAGATTAAGAAGGATGTAGGGTGCGGTAGTTACTTGGAAATGTATAAGCTCGCACAGGACAGAGTAGCATGTAGAGCTGCATCAAACCAGTCTCTTGACTGAAGACCACGTCAACAACATTTTTAGATTTCCAGAAGGCTTTTGGCACAGCTGCGTATTACCTATTTGTAATCACCATTGGTTGCGTATGAAATGTCGCCTCAGTCGTGCCACTGGATTCGTGTGTTGCTGTCAAAAACGTAAGAATTCGTAGTAAGCGACGGAAAGTAATCGAGTAAAACAGAAGTAATATTTGGTGTTCCTCGAGGAAGTGGTATAGGACCTCCGGCATTCGTGATATACATAAACGACCAAGGACGCGATCTGAGGAGCCTCTTACATTATTTACAGTCGGTGCTGTCATTTATCATCTTGTAAAGACATCTGATAATAAGAACCAATTGTAAAATGGTTTAAACAAGGTATCGTGCGAAAAATAGTAATTTATTCCAAAAAAGTAAAAATATTAATTCATCCTTAGGAATAGAAAATAAATCCGCAAAGTTTCGGTTTCACGATAATTCACACAAATGTAAGTGGTGCAAATTCAACTAAATACTTAGGGATCACAATTACGAATAACTTTAACTGAAATAATGTCATACATAACGCTGTTTATTTGCGTAACATGTAGAAAGTGCAGCAAGGGTAGTGAATAGACTGCTTACACCTCGCTTGTCCCACCTCATCTAGAGTATTGCTTCGCGCTATAGGATCCGCATCAGGCGGAACTTACGGAGGACATGGGGAAAGTTCAACGACGGACAGCTCGGTTTATATAATCACGGAATAGGGGAGAAGTGCCACGAACATGATACCTGAACTGCAATGTCAGTCACTAAACCAAAGGCGTTTTTCGTTGGAGCAGGATCTTCTCGAGAAATTTTGATCAATAACTTTCTCCTGTGACTGCGAAAATAGTTTATTAGCTCGCGCCAACATAAAGAGGAATTTATTCATTTTATCGTATGGATAGGGCCCCAAGTCGGGCAGGTCGTTCACCGAGTGGCGGTCTTGCAATTTGACGCCACTTCGGCGACCTGCATTCGATGAGGATGATAGGATGATGATGACAGCACAACGCCCAGTCCTCGGGTGGAGAAAATTCCCGGACCCCGACGGGAATTGAACTCGGGCCCAGAGGATTGACAGTCCGTCACGTTCAGCTACTGGGATCGAATATTGGGAGCAATGATCATCATAATAAAATAAGAGAAATCAGACCTCGAGCACGATGATTTAAGTGCTTGGTTTTCCCGCGAGCAACTCGATAGTGGAATGGTAGATAAACGGCTTAAAGTTTGTTCGATAAACCCTCTGCCAGACACTTAATTGTGAATTACAGTGTAATTATGTAGCTGTGGATAGTATCTGAGGGAGTTGCAAAGGGTTAAATCTGCAGGAGAAGAATGAGCCTGAATAAATCACACATAATTCAGTAGGTACGATGCAAGTGCTACTGAAGGATGAAGAGTTTGGCACAGAAGTGGGATTCGATGATGAAGGAGGGGGGGGGGGGGGCACTGCGAGTGGTTTGGGACGGGGGGGCAGCGGGGGGGGGGGGGGAGAGCAGGTGGGGGCGCAGGATCGAGAGGAGAGGTGGGTAAAAGCAGCATGAACACTGATGACAAAAAGATGTACAAGACGTCTTAGATTGTTGACTGAATAGCGCACGTAGTGGTGGCTCAACAAGAATCTCCCAAGAGTTGTAAAATTAATTCTGTAAGAAGAGCAAATATTTAAACTGTAATGGAGGATTAATTGGCAAGCAAAATATTTGTACTCCCAGGGTAAACTTGAGAGGAACGGCTCTTAACTACAACAGTGTTTTTGAGGGAAAATGTTTGGTAACGAAGTTACGCTTCATCGAAACAGTGAGCAACAAGGCAATGTTGAACAGACACTGTTTCGCGGTTACGCTGGAAATTCGCGTCGGTACACTCACGATTACGAAAGTAGATGAGAAAGTTTACATGGCGAGTTCATTAAATTTTAGCTTCATCTGAGATTAACTCAGAAAGTTTGAAGGAAGCAACTTCAGAAAACAATCTCTAATCCCCAGCGAATTTTCGCGTTAGTGTTCTCCATACAATCCTCTCATTTACGAACCAAGTCTTAATTAGCACACGTCAAAGTAATGGCTGAAAAGAATTGGAATATTTTATTCGAGAGATTTTACTTTCAAACTGTTTCCTATTATTACTTTCAAACTGTTTCATTACAGCAAAGACGTTTTTCGTCGCGGCGAGATCTTTTTACGAAATTTCAGTCACCAACTTTCTCTTCCGAATGCGAAAATATTTTGTTGAGCCCAACCTACATAGGTAGAAATGATCATCAAAATAAAATACGAGAAATCAGAGCTCGAACAGAAAGGTTTAGATGTTCGTTTTTCCCGCGCCCTGTTAGGGAGTGGAATGGTAGAGAGATAGTATGAATATGGTTCGATGAACCCTCTGCCAAGCACTTAAATGTGAATTGCAGAGTAGTCATGTAGATGTAGATGTAGATGTTTTTGTGTCTATTTCGAAATGGTAGTATAAAAACTCTGATTTAAACAGCCGTAACGCGTGTTCTTCTCTTTCCGCTGTGTGAGAGTATACAGTAAGACGTAAAATGAAAGTGCTTTTTAAATTATTGTTAGTATAATATTTAGAACAACAAATCGATGTTTATTAAATTGACATCAAGGGTAAAGCAATTACATATCCGAATGTTGTTTGGATCATCGTAATTTATGTATTTTTTCTTAATTATTTTGACGAAATGATGCAACAATATGTACCCTCACCCTCATGCAACAAGAAATGGATTCAATTAGCCAGCGGGAGGATTTACATTTTAATGTAATTTGAACAGAGCTTTATAGACGTGGTGAAGAATATGGCAAATGGAGTAAGAGCAGTTAGATACCCTTCAAGCAGGTGGGCATCATGCAAATTATTCCTTAAATTTGTGACTTATAACCAAATAAGGTTCCTAGGCAACTATCTTCTACAGACACTCAAATGAAAAATGTTCTCAATTAAAAATAGCTCCTAGATATTTGTTACCACATTTATCACTGTGTAGGACATACTGATTCGTCTTTAGTCTTTCAGAAACACCTGCTGTTGAGTCATCCTCGGTATTACAAGTCCGAAGTGACGCCTTTGACGTATTAGAGCGATATGGTTATGCGTTCTGCATGATGCAGTCACATAGTGGACGAACTTATTAGATCCAAGTGTATCGGATAACAGCAGTAATGCTGATTCAAAGCGTGACGTCAAATGTTCTGTCCTCTGCCAGAACGATTTCCTCTCACTCACTAACAGTACAGTCTCTGTCCAATACGTCACTGCGCTGTTATGTGCTAGTGTTTCTACACTCTTCATGGGCTGTTGGCGATTTGTTTCTGCACGGAAGAGTGGCCGTGCGGTTCTAGGCGCTACAGTCTGGAACCGCGCGACCACTACGGTCGCAGGTTCAAATCCTGCCTCGGGCATGGATCTGTGTGATGTCCTTAGGTTAGTTAGGTATAAGTAGTTCTAAGTTTTAGGGGACTGATGACCTCAGAAGTTCGGCTCCATAGTGCTCAGAGCCATTTGAACCATTTTTTGCACGGAAGACTCCTCTGATCTACACTGTAAGTTAAGGTATTCACGATAAACGTCAACGAATCGTAACAGAATGGAAGTCAATGTTACCGTCATATGAAGGGGATTTCACTGTGAATGGAACACGAATATAATGTCAATTCGCTTATGATGATAGTGGGATAATGAGATAGTACTTGTGACACAATAAGTCCGATAGTGCTCAGAACCATTTCATTCGAAAAAACGACGTTTAGCCATTCGTACACCCAGGTCGTGAGTACACCATCGCAGGCGCTCCTTGTGATTAGTGTGTTGCGTACCGGGTGTAAATTGAGCGAATGCAGACACGTAACCAAACTAAAAGTAGCCGGTCCAACGACTTAAGCAACATGGACCAAGGAGATAATTTGATTTCAAATATTAACGCGTCGGACGGTTCCCAAAATGCAATGGGGAACACTTAAGACAAAATGCAAAACAGGGCGAACGGGCTCACACCAGAGCCAGAAATAAATTTGCGTCCAACTAACCAAATTGATTTGGCAGAACTCATAAAAGCCTTATTGCAACAAAACAAAGAAAACGCAGAGAAGTCTGAAAAACCGATCCGAGAGCTAGGCGATCAAATGACGAAAAAATCTGAAAAATCGATCCGAGAGCTAGGCGATCAAACGTCGCAAATATCTGAAAGATCGATCCGGGAGCTAGGCGAACAAATGACGCAGAAATCAGAAAAATCGTTCCGCGAACAAAAAGAATCATCTGAAAAATCGATCCGCGAGCTAGGCGAACAAATAGACGAAAAACTAATCCAGCAGACAAATAAAGCCGACAAGTCGATGCAGAGAGTGTCCGATGATATCTCACAAAGAATAAACAATCTGGCAAGTGAAATAAAAAGTGATATTATGAAAGAATTAGGCCGCACATTTGAACAAATCGATGACCGTCTGCAAGCCTTAGAACAGGGCAAGCGGAGTCGCGATGCGGAATCGAAACAGAGCGAAGAACAGCTACTTAGGAATTTCCAAGCGCTGAGAGAAGAATGCCAAAGAGAACACCAGCAGGTACTCTCGAGGGTCCAGGAGGCGGAAACGCATTGTCAAGCGATTCACGCACTCGAACAGCAAGTAGAACAATTGAAGCAGACTGGGGCGGACGACAACAGACAAATACATGATCAGATTGCGGCATTAGCGGACATCGTATGCACGATGAAGGTGACGAAGAGCGATAACAATACTACACCGGTAGCGGTAGTAGAGACCGAAGAAGTGCGTTCGCTTCTTAGATTTCAGAAGGGACAGTTCGAAGTGAACAGGCGGCACAAAGCTGTAACAGGCGAATTACGAGAACGCGTGGCGCATCTGGAAAGCCGCATGGGGTGTGATTCCGAACTCGCCAATAACACTAAAAATAGCCGTACGCACAGTGCAGAGAGTGACTCCGGCCACGAGGGAGATTTTGACGACAGGGAAGAATGTATTTTGAGGGGCAGTCATGGGAAAAATAGAAACATTCAAGGGCCTCGCCGGGAGGAAATGCGGGGATTTGATTTCAAACATTTCCTTACGGTGAGAAAGTTTGAGATATTTCGAAATTCGCAAAAAGAAATACATCCACGAGCATGGCTCGAGCAATTTGAGTTCTGTCCTCCCCCCGACTGGGCAAGTTCACAAAAGATAGAATATATGTCTGGATATTTGGAAGACGAACCGGTGATTCGCATGAGGTCGGCAGTTCGTCACTGCAACTCCACTCGGGAGTTTCGACAAGCCTTTATGTCCGCCTATTGGTCGGAAGCGGCACAAGATAGTGTCAAGCATGGCATAATTATGCTGCCAAATTTGAACCAGTCGGCTTTCGGCAACCCAGCACGCCTATTCGACCACTTGCTGCAGGCAAATCAATTTCTATACGACCCATACGGGCCTGCGGAACTAAATTGCCGATGCACTTGCACCACGTCATTCTTGCGGGACGATGCAAAGAGGACGTGGAAACGTTTAAGACACTTCTCCAAGAGTTTGAATACAATACAGGAGAATGCCCGCCTAATCAGGCACAAAGTTATTACGGGGCACAGCAGTGCGATCGCAGTCGTGGCCGTAGTACTAATCGACTGCGTGACTGGTCATCGCGACGCGAACGGAACAAATATCGGGACCGGCCGTACAGAAACTGGGGTAACAGTCGCGAACACAGGTGAAACAACGGAAATGATCGAGGACGTGGACAAGTTCGTGAACGCTACAGGTACGGCACGATGAACACGGTGGGAATAGGATTGTAGGCGGAGCACCAAATGATGTTGAAATTCGGCCGGCCAACCCTAGACATAATCCAGCAAATGAAAATGAACAAAACCGGCAATGACAAATGATCAGCGCAGAAGGCGCCCAATCGGAACAAATGAGCGACATGGCAAATGAGTACATGGAGTATATAGAGAGAACAGTGAGGAGTAGAGATGACGGTGAGGAGAAAGAATTGATTAGTTTAAATTTGTGACATATGCATTTTGAATAATATGTTGGTAAAAATAATGATAAAGATGTTTCTGTGTGATTGATTGAAGTGATGTTCGTGTTTTTTTCTCTTTCCTTGTGCAATTAGGATTAAGGTTGGTTCAAATGTGGAGATAAAAGGTTTCTTTGTGAACGAGTGAAATGCTGTTTATGGTTTTTTTGGTGTAAATTGAAAAGAGTCGCCCCTGAGAGAAGCAAGATCTGTGTTGAATTAATGCAAAACTCAGGGGAATATCCGATCTGTGGGTATTATGGGTCTGGCAAACCCAGGTCCTCAGCTGTTAGTAGCCATGTTTCCGATTTTCTGCTTTCAGTGCTACTATCTATCTATTACTATTCTATATCTGTCAGTATAAGTGAGGATCTCTTACTATAGTATGCATGCTGTATGAATATTTTAAGATAGGAGAACTCTGAGAAAGGAATGAGTAGGTTTAAAATCTTGAAAACAGGATGTGATAATACGATTGTTTAACCATTGGCTTCCCAATATGCGATGATATGTTAATATTGATGATATATGTCTTTTCTGTTCTTTATAGCTGAGTAGGTAAAGTGCTGTCTGTGGATTTCGTCAGTATATTGATTCCCTTCAAGGTGAAAGAAAAATTGTGGTTTGTGTGATTTACGTGTCCCTGAAATATTATTGTGGTAGTCAAACGACGAGCAGTTTTCCAGCAAATGGAGAATGGAACAGAAGTATGGATGCTTTTTGTAGTCTTGATTGATGTTGAGCCAGAGCCTGAAAAATTATTCTGCGTTAATACTTGTCCTAGAAAAGTGACGTTTATGAGTTTTGCTGATGCTGTGAGCATTACAGCTTACTGTTTTCGCTGGTGGGGGATGCACTGCAGCCTATATGAGTTGAACTGAAGAAATTTCCCTCTTAAAGGTAGAGGAAGATTAAATAATTTTGATTATGGGACCGAAGGAAAGCTTGGTTTAATGTAATAAGGATGAAGCAAAACATTTGTCACTTAAACTGCAGGAGGATTCGGATCTTTTGTGTCTGTTGTAAGTTCAATATGTTAAGATGAAACTGTTTTACAGAATAGAGGAGACCACAATTTTGCCATTCATGATAAATGAATCCAGAATGACCACCACAGGCGAAATAACTGATTTGGAACCGAAAGGTAACTTAAATAAGGAACGAAATGGGTAAGAAAATGTAGTATAACCTGTATAATGAAAATATTTTTCCCCTTCTCAGAGTCATCTGTGTGATTAATTCTTGTGATAGTGTAATTTTAGATGAAATTGTCTAACTGTTTTATGTGTGAATATATGAGTATGATAAATGTATAATTGAGAGTCTCTTGTCAGGTGTGTCAACTGGTATAAATGTTTTGGCGTGTAAATAACCATTGTTCTTTTTGCTATGTATGTTTAAGGAAAGTTTCTCCATATTTATCATGTGACAAGACACATGCCGCAAGCGTCGAGAAGAGGACGAATTATAACAATGTTGTAGTGGTATAAACACGGTGTTTAAGTAGCATTGAAGTAGCCTGTTGGATTAACTAGTTGTGGATTGAAGTAAAATTTTGAGTAATGCATGTTTATGGGTAGTTAGTTTGTAGAATAGACAACAGGTGTGCATGTGTGTGTGTAAATAACATGTGAACCCTATGCTGTCTTGACCTATACTTGCACAAGGCACAATCCTATTCATTTTAGTGAATTAATAAGTAGCATTTGATTTATTAAAATGCAAGTGAACCACATTAGTGTTGTGGATTTAGATATTATATTTTCAGTTCATTTAATTTTTATTTTTATACTGTCAATTCATTTCACTTTTATTTCTTTATATTGTCAAGTCATTTAACTTTTATTTTTATATTGCCGACTCATGTAACAATTTTATAAAAAGAAGTCTCACTTTTGTTCTTAAAAATTGTGAAAGACAATACTAAGCGGTATTATGTATGACATTTTGTAATCGCATAACTATGATGAACAATTTCTGTGAATGCAGTTGAGAACGTGAAAGCGAACCGGCTAAACTCTAGGAGACAGCGGTAGCAGCGAGGAGGAGGGCTAGTTGTAAATTGGAGGGTTTCCCAGCAGGACACACTGTCAACCGGGCCACTTCGGGAGCGCGATCGACAACAAAAGAGGGGTACGCGGCAAACACTTTCCCTTGCACCCAGAGCTAATGGCCGGCCGCACCAGTGCAACCCTTCGTGGAGGCGACCTGAGATGGGCGAGCGGTCCACCGCGCGGAAATCCATCTGCTGGCAACGCACCACACGCACGCGACCGTTACGAGACGGATATCCACTGTCAAGCGACAGTAAATCATGGTTCGATGTTCTCTGGTCGCTAAGGGTGGCACAAAGAAGAGCCATTAAGTGTCATCCCTGACCAGGAATATCAACCTGGCGTGTCAAACGAGGATACCGCACGAATTTGACAACACAAACATAGAACCAAATCGAGATGTACGTGACACGGGCAACCAAGAGAAACTTCATGAGAGGGCAGAGACGGCGGGATTGCACGCAACAGATGGACAAAAATCCCTACTGACAGCTGCGGCGACGAACCCGTCCCCCCCCCTCCCCTTATATTGTGCCTCGGAACAGTGGAACTACTGAGTGTTTCAGTGAACAGTGATTATACGGTTCTTAGTCCAATGCATATACGTGTGTTTCTGTCAGAGAAACTTTGACTCGTGTGTTTTGCAGGGGTTCGATTTATTGGTGTTTATTAGACTGACTCTTGTATTTTGCAGGTGTTCTATTTATTGCTTTTTTTTAGACTTTGTCTCTTGTATTTTGCAGGTGTTTTATTTATTGGTGTTTTTTTAGACGTTGACTGTTGTACTGTCAGAGCTGTTTTATTGATCAATGTTTGTTCTTGTGTGATGTATTAGATTTGTGATATTTTGTTTCGTAAATTTTTTCCTGTGGCATTGCTTCGTTTATCAGTCAGATAGCTATTCATTCTCATTGGACTGTGATCGATTAGCCTTTGCATGGGGCATATTTATAGTGAGGAACCCCATAAGGGTAACAATCAGATAATTAATTGTAGTTTCAGTATAATGACACAGTGATAATTGTTTGCTAACTAACTGAAATATAGTAGAGTGATTAAATTAGTGCCATAAAGTTATTTTAATTCTACAAATTATTAGTTTTATAAGATATAGAATTTTTTTGCGATAACCACTTTGTAAAACATGTTTTTTTCTCTTATCTTCTTTTTGATTTTGCGGAT
This sequence comes from Schistocerca gregaria, assembly GCF_023897955.1. Lineage (NCBI taxonomy): Eukaryota > Metazoa > Arthropoda > Insecta > Orthoptera > Acrididae > Schistocerca > Schistocerca gregaria. Next base: position 338,058,814 of record NC_064926.1, on the reverse strand, counting down.
TGTGCATTGTAATGTTGTGCTTTAAAATACTGATATTATTTCCATGCTTTTTTTAATTGCTGTGGCACTATCTGTCATAAATTTTCCTGTGATCAGTTGGCTCTTGCAATGGGCCAATACTGGCGAACTCCATAAGGGTAACAACCAGAAATTGTTTTCATATTAATGACACAGGAACCATTGTTTTTACTTGCTGACCGAATTAGGTGTCACAGATTGCTTTTTTTTCTCTTTAAAATTGGTAGATTCTAAAAATGTGTTGAAATTATTGTGTTTTAGCAAGTAGCTGGTGACCTTTTGCCTTTCCTTTACATTTTTGCTTGAAGTTGGGTGTGAGAAGCCTGCTTCAGAATGTCATAGCGTGGCCAGAAAGTTCTCTGCACAGTCTTTTCCCGGAGCGTTGGGGTTTTGAAAGGTCTCTGTTGGATTCCTTTCATGTTAATTTCTTAAATCTGTTGTCATTTACAGCATAAATTACTTTTCTAAATTTATTGCGGTGTTTCTGACTATCTTGGAGGAGACTGAGCAGTGAAACGTGTTACTTTTACACATAAACAAGAACTATCTGTCACACTACTACACTTCAACTCACAGTTTATATGTAATTTATGTCACACAGTCTCATACGGAACCTACATCCGCTTTCTTTTATGTACTGTATATGATAAGATACTGTCATCCGCCTTCCCTCCTGTGTGAGAGGATGAATGAGAAAATGTATTTCTAGATGCATGCTGGATGGTAGCAGACAAGCCTGTGTGCTAGAGAACAGTAGAAGCAACGTCGGAACAGGTAGCTACGCTTTCTAGAAGCAAAGAGGTTTCTATTCTATGGTTCTGTCCGTCCCTTGTCATGTTGGTATAGGGAGCTGCCTCTCTGGTCACTTCCGTTTGTAATTGGGAAGCACGCTCGGTAGGAGCGCAGGTCAGTCTGTCCGTGGCGAGCGTCTGAAGTGGTAAGATCTCCGGCTAAGCGCGTGTCTTTCAAGTCCGTAGGACAATGGATTTCTTAAGTTCAGCCTAACTGAAAATTTAATCACCTTTATTTCAGGTTTAGCTCTAAAATATCTAATGTTATCTTAAATTGCAATGCAGTGTATTTCGAGTGTGAAGTTCAGAATATATTCCGGTAGTTGCGCTGTCACTACTTTGTGAGTAAAGTGGAACCACGTGTTGATCAGTAACTCTAATTAAATGCGAATGTGCGTGAGATTATAACGTCTCGTCTTGACAATGTTTTCAGTATAGCAACTTTTCTTTATGTTCAACTCACGTCGGATGTACTTTGTGACACCAGTACCACGTGCTTATACAATTGTTTGACCCATCAGGTTAATAGTAAGACGATAGTAACCAGTTCAAGGTTTTTCTTTTGTAAATTGCTTTTCAATCTAATTTATTTTAACTATCGAAATTATTGTGGAGTTACACTCTTTGTGTAAACCAAGTTGACCAAATGAAGCATGTGGCGTAAGCATCAAAGTAGCACTCAGCTATTCTTTTCGGAAAGATTTCACAGGGAGTTAGTATGAATTTAGAATAGCAGTGTGTGGTAATCACATGACGGACAGAATTGCGCTACGAACGTAACTTTTTTGGGTGAAAATTGAATCGGTTGGTTGTGGTTAATTTCCTTTTGCATATGTTTCAACGTTCTTCGTGTGTTATTTCATGAATGCAGTGTTGTATGCAGTCTCCCAATCTTGGCTCCCTATTTGATGTGTTCCATAAGATTACAAACTCACATTTTTACAATCCTAAATAAGAATTGCCTTTATATATATATATATATATATATATATATATATATATATATATATATCACCGGTCATCGTAAGATGAATATTAAAAGATTATAATTAATCTTAGTCCGGTTGGGAATTTGGTAAGCTAGACTGGATACCTGGTGAAACAGTTGCTCAGTGATGCAAGGTTAACTTCCTCAGATAGCTCACAGCTTTTAACCCGTTTTTATTGTCTATCAGCACCGCTTTCAGAATAAATTAAAGCAACAACGTTACAATATATATAAATAGAATTTAAATAAAAAATAAATCAGTTTATATTTAGACATTTCTTTTAACATTGATCATTGTACCGTCAAAATTTCAGCATATCAAACTTGATTCGAAACTGAACTGGTGCCTTATTTGGGATTGTGAAACTGTAAGTTTGTAATCTTACGGAACACTTCAGATATAGAGCCAAGATTGGGAGACTGCATACAGCACTGCATTCATAAAATAACACACAAAGAACGTTGAAACATATGCAAGAGGAATTAAGCACAACCAACCGACTCAATTTTCACCCAAAGATGTTATGGTCATAGCGCAAACCTGTCCCTCATGTAATTACCACACACTGGTATACTAAATTCATACTAACTCTCTGTGAAAGCTTTCCGAAAAGAATAGCAGAGGGCAACTTTGATGCTTACACGACATGCTTCACGTGGTCAACTTGGTTTACACAAAGTGTGTAACTCCTTAATAAGTTTGAGAATTGAAATAAATTACATTGAAAAGAAAAACATTGAACTGGTTACTATCGTCTTACTATTAACCTGATGGGTCAAACAATTATATCAGCACGTGGTACTGGTCTCACAAAGTACACTCCACGTGGGTTGAACATAAAGAGAAGTTGCTATATTTAAAAATATTGTCAAGACGTGACGTTATAATCTCGCGCACATTCGCAGTTAAGATTGATAATCCTAGTTAGAGTTACGCATCATCAACATGTGGTTCCACTTTGCCTACAAAGTAGTGACTAAGCAACTAGTGGAAGATATTCTGAACTGCACACTCGAATTACACTGCATTGCAATTTGAGATAACATTAGATATTTTAGCTCTAATCCTGAAGCAAGGGTGATTAAATTTCCAGTTAGGCTGGAAATCCATTGTCCTATGGACTTAGCAGAGACGCGCTTAGGCGGACATCTTTTCACTTTAGACGCTTGCTGCAGACAGACTGGCGTGGGCCCCTACCGAGGGTACCTCACAGGTTCAAACGGAAGTGACCAGAGAGGCAGCTTCCTATATGAACATGACAAGGGATGGAAAGCACCGTACCAAGAATAGAAACCTCTTTGCTATTAGGAAGCGTAGCTACCTGTTGCGACGTTGGTCCTACTGTTCTCTAGCAGACAGGCTTGTCATAGAGCATGCAACTAGAAATACGTTTGCTCATTCATCCTTTCACACAGAAGGGAAGGGCGACGACAGTATCTTATCATATACACTTAATAAAAGAAAGCGCATGTAGGTTCCGTATGAGACTGTGTGACATGAATTACATATAAAATGTGTTTTAAAGTGTAGTAGTGTGACAGATAGTTCTTGTTCATGCGTAAAAGTAACATGTTCCACTGCTCAGTCTCCTCCCAGATAGAAATACCACATTAAATTTAGAAGTTGAATTTATGCCGTAAAATGACATGGTGGGGGGTGGCGAGGGACGGTGAGAAGAACAGAGAAAGTGAATGTGAAATGTACTCGTCAGATACTGTTTGGTAGTGCTCCAGCTTTGAGAAAGCGTTGATGCTCGAAACGGTAATCAGAGCATGAATGAGATTGCAGCTTCGGAAGGAAATACATTATTAGTCTGTAGGAGTATTACACTTGTGTGATTTGAGCAGCGTAATTACTGGGACGTAAAGCTGCAGTAAGTGAAGCGGAGTGCCAGCAGACGCGGTGTAGCGCCGACGCCTCTCTCGGGCTCGCTACCTGCTGCAGGCGGCCGGCGCTGCAGCCGCCCCCTCCTCAAACCCCAGGCCGGCCCCCGAGAGCCAGCACTTTGTCGGCCGGGCTGACCGCAGCATTTGTCCGGGCTGCCCCGGGGTCGGTCGTTTACGGCAGACAAATGCCCGCCCCGTGGAATGGATTCACCCGCACAGTTTTCCGGCCCATTTCCCTGTGAAGCACCAACTTAGGCCACGCATCCGATGCTTTCGCGAGAACTCTTTGAATCTCGCATTTACAAACGACCGTAGTCGTGAGAGCTTTAGCCAGAGTGCCCTACATTCGGCACACCGTTCCTTTAGTTTACATCAGGTGCCAACGGGACAAATGTTAGCTATTTTTAGAGTGGATTTAGAAGCTGTGTAATTAGTACTGAGCAGTACCATTTTTGAAACCTTTTAGTCAAGGTAAGGCAGGATTCGGTTACGACTTTGGACGGGGCCGTAATCAATTACTATTGGTTGCCTTTTTGAGCTACACACATTTATTTTTAAAACTGTAATTTCAAACTCAACAATAAATTACAAAAACACGACACATTAACGAAGGAATAAACAACTGTGTAGATAATAGCGTTGTCAGTGCGTTACAATTTAGCAAATCACCATAAAATACAGATACAGATAACGTTAAAAAAAAGAACAAGCCACTGTGAACACGGCTGAAGGCTTTGCACGCCAAGAATGGGAATAAATTAAGAATGTTTGATAACTTGCTTCTATTACAACTTACAGGTATCGAAATATTAAAAAGTCATTGGCCACAAACACAGCAGAAGGTATCAGACGCCAGGAATGGCAGTAAATAAGGTTCTATGGCTTACTGCTAAAGTATAAATATCGAATTTTTTTTTCAAAGCAAACTACCACAATCACTGCTGAAAGCCTTGCACGCCAGGAACGGCAGTTATGTAAAAAATTTAGAAACCTGCTGTAGAACAGCAAATACAAGCAAAAGTTAATTAAAAGATACAAGCAACTAACCACCAAACAGGTGAAATAAGATGATGGTAACCTTGTAACACAACTCTTACACTGCTAGATTTATTCCAGAAGGCGACCGCAACTATTAACTAGACATACACAACCTTTAATGTAGGCATTAGAAGGTATGGTAATAAATAATAAAATAATAAAACACAAGGACCAGTCACAGACAGTGCTCCAGGAATCGACCTCTGAGAATGTCTAGGAGCAAACGCTTTCGCGAGCGATGAGATAAACAGCCAAGAGTTGCAGTCACTTCACACGATGGTAACTCAGACTAGTGGCAGTCTAACGAATGACTAATGATAATCTTGCTGAAGCTACCTGAAGTCCGATAAACCAAATACAAGAATGCAACAACACGCCAAAGTCGGAACCGGAGGACTGCACTACGCCCCCCCCCCCCCCCCAGAATACCGTGCTTAGAGCGCCCGGGACGAGAAAGGAATCACTACCACCGGAGTAGAAGAATCACCAACCGCCGACAGTAAAGAAAGCTGTCAAAACTTCAAGCCTTACCGGACAGCAGCGGCAAGGCGAGGAAACGTACACTGCCGTTACATACACTAATCCCCAGGGCAGGTAACTTGGGTGTTAGCGGCCTCCAGGCAGGAAAGATACCGCTGATTGAACTTAACAAACTGTAAGAAGCTGAACACAGTACATACTGATAAGAAGTCGAGGGAAGCTACTCAGATCCGCTTTCCTCAAGCACTCGCTGCTCTTCGCCTCGGTGAAACTACGAGAATCACTGGAGAATCGTGAGATGTCACAATGGTGGAGTTTCTCTACTTGGATTGATATGCACTCATCTTAAAGCCTGCAGGGTCTGGTTGACGACGAGGTCGTGCCCTCGTGACCACAGCCCTTCCATCCGGCAGTCCATGCGCGCCGCCAGCGTTCCCGCCGTATTCTCCCACTGTGCGGCCCTGGCTCCTCCTGAGTCCCCAACAGAATTGCCACACTCACACGGCGCTGAAAAACAACGACGTCGCCCCAACGATAGGGCAACAGTTACTACACATCGATAACCTCCGCTGTTGCGTCCAGCGGACAGGTAATGCTTGCGAAACGAGTGGCGGCAGTCAAGACGAGAAGAAGACAAACAACCGCAACGATGCCAACTAAAGGATACGGTCTGGCCTCCAACAGAGGGTGGAAACCTACAAACAGCACCAGCGCGAGCAGCAGCACGGCTCAGTTTTACCGTCATTTCTTGAGCGACAAATCCTTCAATGATTTTTACCCTTATGAACATTACCGTATTTATTTGGAGAAGTCCTTACAGTTGCAATGGAGTTCAGGCCGCTATCAATCCTTTTGATACTGTGATAGCTGTTACAGTAGAGTTGTAAGTGTAGATCAAACGAGTTTGTCTAATGTATTACTATAAAAGAAACGTAGTATCCAACCCAACTGCATTGCTCCATCAAAATAACGTACTTGAATTCCTCTTCGCCTGCTACGGTCGCAGGTTCGAATCCTGCCTCGGGCATGGATGTCTGTGATGTCCTTAGGTTAGTTAGGTTTAAGTAGTTCTAAGTTCTAGGGGACTGATAACCACAGCAGTTGAGTCTCATAGCGCTCAGAGCCATTTGAACCAATTCCTCTTCGAAATCCATTAAACGTGACTCAATAAGAATATTAATTTTCCTTGTGACATTATAGTCGCAGACGTCTCCAGTTCTCATCCACGCTATCACGTCCCAAAAAAACCTAGATATCGCGCTGGGCTAGAGATCTGTGTCACTATAACCTACGTGTAAAGTAATAATAATAATAATAATCTGAAAGTAAAACATCAACAGTTTCTGTTTCTGTTTCCGTATATGTACTTATGAGAACCCACAACATGACAACCAGGATCACAGCCGACGTCCGGTATGAGCTGGGTTAAGCATCCCCAGTGAAAAGTGTTATAAATCGAAGATAACGAGCTCCTCGAGAACTGCACCCTTAATATCTTGTTGTTGTAGTCTTAAGACTGAAGACTGGATTGATACCTTTCCCACCATTACCAGACTGAGGATTCTTTCACGCCTCAAGATGTGTTGTATCGTAAATTTTTCACCCATTCGATTCAGCACTCCCTATTAGTTATTCGATCTACTCATATAATTTCCGATTTTCTTCTGTAGCACCATATTTCGGAAGCTTCTATCATTCTCTTGCATGAACCGCTAAACGTCAGTGTTTCACGTCGGTACAAGACTATACGCCATACAAACGCCTTCAGAAGTGATTTCCCAATGCCAAAATTCATGTTCAGTGTTTACAAATTTCTCATTTCAAGAAACACTTCCCATGCTGCTGCCTTTCTGCATTTTATATCCCCCTCTAATTCGGCCATAACTAGTAGTTTTATGCTCAGAAAAAACTCATCTAATAATTTTAGTGTCTCATATTGTAACCTAACTCCATTATCATCACCTGAATTTAATCCGACAATATCCTTGGTTTACTACTGCTGATGTTCATCTTAAAACTCTTTTTAGAAGACACTATTCATTCCTTTCAACGACTCTTCCAATTCTTCAGTTGGTTCAGTTAGAATTCAAATGTCAAAAGCGTTATGTAAACCATTAAATATAGGGTACACTTATTGTGAACCATCGCCCTTTCGGCATACTCTTCGGGATTTTCTGAGTTATAAATGCTAGCTGCAACATGTGTGACCTCTTTCGAAACACTTGGAACTTTTTCTGTTGTTACAACGTTGAATAATTTCGCTATGTAAGGAGTGATAAAGGCTACAGTATAATTACTTATTACTACTAATACATAAACGCATGTAAGTGCAAAGTTTTACGCTGGATGAGAAGTACACATATTATTAACGAGTTTTTGGTCATGGTCATCCTCCGCAGCAAGCATAGAAATATTTGTTTCGTAAATAAAAAAACGCCTACTCTGGATGCACTTACGTTCTCCCAGATACGTTTCGCCATTTTTCACTTTAAGGCACGTCAGAGGTATCTATAAGGATACAGTTATCATACACTTTTGTTTTTAAATGTTTTATTTGAAGATTATGAAACAGTTTCCTTCCCTAAAGCAAAATTCAAATAAACACAAAATAATCCTTGCATGAATTCTCTCTCTCTCTCTCTCTCTCTCTCTCTCTCCCTCGCGCACGCTGGCGAACGCACACACGTAGCTCTAAACATAACAGAAATGAATAGATGTTATTTTCCAGCATATACTTCGTTACGTTGCCAGTAAAACAAACCAAACAGGGTAAGATACACAGTGAACTCAAAGAAGCTATGTCTCCATTGCTGTTACGTCTATATTAGTGATAGAGGACTGATAATACGGTACAACAAGAAGGGCAAACAAAATGAAAACCGGAAAGAGAAATGTTCGAACACAGAAACATCCTTACGTTTCGCAAATTGAGCGGTAGTGTAAACTCCATGTTCCCAGACAAGAGGAAACGCAGATGCTAACTAAAAACGTGAAGAACTGTAAGTAATCACTTATTTACATAAACAGAGAGCAGTGAACTGTTTTCTTAGCAACAAATAACACACATAAAATCAAAGGTGTATCATAACTGTATCATTACAGAGCCCACTGAAAATGCATTAAAGTGGAAAAAAGGCGAAACACGTCTGGGACAATTAAACTCAGTGATGCAAGAGAAGGCATTTTTATTTACAATAGAAATGTAAATATTATTGCATAAAAACACTTAAGTGTGAATCAGAAATTGAAAATTTCGTATATACTGTACACTGAACTCTTTACATCTGCAGAACACGTTCTTAGATTATGTCGTACTGAAATTAGCTGTATCGATAGAGGACTTGCGTATCAAACCGATTTAATTGTTAAAAACTTATCATTACCAAATTGATAAAAATATTATTCAAAAGTTATAAAAATATTATTAATAACTCTGCGAATACGTAGCCTCGCCTGAACTCTGTCCAATATTTTTGATGGTCTATGCTCTTTACAGAAGTCTTCAGTATAAGACATTGGCTCGTAACAACAAGGAAAAATTAACAGTCGTCTTATACACCTCAGATCCAATTCTTGAATGGATACTTGAGCTATATAAACGCATTGTTTGTGGTTGTAGTTACTTTATGTAGATATTCTTCTATTCCTTCTGAACTTAGCCTGCAGCCGTTTGTAAAAGTACTCGTTCATCTGAAGTGGCAGAAACATTATTAGCATAATTTCATTTATAAGTCACAACGTTAGTCGAATAAAAAGAAAAAGCGAAATTCCTAATAAGTAGTTCTGTTTCGGTAGTGTGATAGTCGTATCTCTGTAGAATAAGACACCATCACACACGACTATTCAGTAAGAAGTACCGCAGCCACCAGTGGACGCACGAGAAAGCAACTTGCTGGTCACTTCACCCCAGGCAGACCTCACTAAATCATTATATACATATAAAGTGGAAATTTCAAGCTTGTTTCGCCTGCGACAACAGACAATGGGTGAGCCTGAATAAGGTTTCTCGTAGCTGCCTTCTTTCTACCTATATTTATCTGTCCAAAATCTGTGACCTCTCGTTGTAGGAAGATCATTCCTGTTTTTCCGAACTGACCACCAAGATAATTATTATCACAGTATCTACATTTACTGAGAACTTCAAATGCACGTTAACATTCTCTAGTATTTCAGTATCCCACATACGTACACATCAGTTCTTCCTGGAAATTCTCTTAATCTTCAGGCTACTCCTCATCTCGGTCTATGTCTGCTCTTGTTTATGTCTTACAATCCAGTATCCGGTTTCGGAATCTCCAACCATGACGCAATACAGATTGTTAAAATAGCTCTGAGCACAATGGGACTTAACATCTGAGGTCATCAGTCCCCTAGACTTAGAACTACTTAAACCTAAGTAACCTAAGGACATCACACATATCCATGCCCGAGGCAGGACTCAAACCTGCGACCGTAGCAGCAGCGCGGTTCCGGACTGAAGCGCCTAGAATCTCACCACCACAACGACCCGCCAATACAGATGGAACCTTACTGTGTCGCCAGGCCTTTTCGATGTATGCCTCCTCCTTCTGTGATTTCTGAATATTATATTCATATCATCTTCATTATTTCTAACTGAAACTTGTTACATATCACAATTAGCCTTTCCCTTCCGTCACACTTTCTACCGAATCCATTCTGTCGCCTCGCCTTGTCCCGCGGTTACGCAGGGTCGGCCATGGTTAACCGGATTTGGCATGTTAATTGTTAGGGGTGGCTGGATGCCCTTCCTGTCACCACCCCGTACCCCCCCCCCCCCCCCCCCCCCTGGACGGAATTAGTGTAGCCCAGCTGTTTGCGTCTAGTGTCAATTGTGAAATAGTATGCATGTGTTTCAAATGTCTGTGAGTCGTGTAACTGGCCGGCCGGGGTGGCCGAGAGGTTCTAGGCGCTACAGTCAGGAACCACCTGACCGCTACGGTCGCAGGTTCGAATCCGGCCTCGCGCATGGATGTGTGTGACGTCATTAGGTTAGTTAGGTTTAAGTAGTTCTAAGTTCCAGGGGACTGATGACCTCAGATGTGCTCAGAGCCATTTGAACCAAGTTGTGTAACTGAGGCGAGATGTGGGGACCAGCCCGGTATTCACCTAGTAGGACGTGGAAAACCGCCCAAAAACCACATGCAGGCTCGCCGGCACACCGGCCGTCGTGGTTAATCCGCTGGGCAGATTCGATCTGGGGCCGGCGCGCCTACCCAAGTCCAGGAAGCAGCGCCTTAAGAGCTCTTGGCTATCCTTGTGGATCTACTTTCTACCGAACCCATATTCTCACGTAACTCTGTTTCCTTTTCGTTCACCTACTATAGCGTCACAATTGAAAATGATTGTTAGAGTCTTATCTGCTTCGAACATGGCGGATTTAGCTGCATGTACGATAGTAACTGCAGCGGACAGTGGAAAACTGTATCAATGTAATTTTCAACAATCTGGTATAAACACATCAGCCTGCAGCATACGGAAAGTGCTTGATAAATATATATCACTTATATACTTGAAGTAGGAAAGTCTTCTGGTCGGGCCATGCGTGCATTACTTTTGATTTTCTCATTGATTTTGGTCGTGGATATGGAGTAGTCTTCCGTTTCCGGAACTGACACGCAAACGAATTGTGTCAGCGGCAACTCGGTTACTTACAGTAGCAAAAAGAATGCCTTTACCAAGCGCGTCAAGTTGAGCGCACTGCGATACTATGGAGTAATTAGTTTCTTCTGTGCACACATTTCATAAGGCATTCATCTTACCTCTAGTTTGATAGGAGTGGTAAAGCACCGAGTTTTCTGATAACACAAACTTACTATTGCTACAGACTTCCCGAAAATTACTTCACGGCCACCACTTAAGCTTTCCTCAATACCTTTTGCAGATTATTATTAATAAATAAGTTTGTTAGGTTTTTATCTTCAGTTACACGTTGTGACTCATTGTGTGTGTTTAGCTACTGGACAAGCCTTCTTTGTCTAGCATTTATAATTTTATTCTTCGTTGCTTTCCCTGTTTTCCTCTCAATACACGCTCATGGCATAATCTTACGATAAATCCTCAGGCTTTTTCTCCTACGGTCACAATCAGACTCCAAAACATCTCATGTTAGAGGCTCATTTCAGTCCATAATTCACATCAATAATCAAGTTAATTTTTCCAGGAAAAAGCTTAATGAGTTCAGATGAATTTGTTTCAAGAGAGCTTAAGATCTAAATTACAAACTTGGAATAATTTTTCAGAATCATTTCAGTGCATTTCCATAAGCAACAGTACCACCAGTTATGCTCACTTTCAACCTTTTGACCACTGTATTACCCTTTCAACGTCCTTATGAGTTGGGCACGTATGCCTCACCTACTGTTGTTGGTAACAGTTTCCTCTAGAGTTCTGATGAAGATAATCGTAGCAAAGAATAGTTTACACTAACTCTGCGCCTTATCTATGTATTCATAACAAATCCTTCTTCCGATACAATGTTTCTGCTGCTGTTCGTATTACCCTCCATTCGTCCGGCCAATAACCCTTACCCGCATTCCATTTCACTGACATGTACTACATCTGATGATGATGTCGTGTGACGAGGGCCTCCCGTCGGCTAAACCGTTCGCCTGGTGCAAGTCTTCCGATTTGACATCACTTCGGCGACTTGTGCGTCGATGGGGATGAAATCATGATGATTATAACAACACAACACCCAGTCCCTCAGCAGAGAGAATCTCCGACCCAGCCGGGAAACGAACCCGGGCCCTTAGGATTGACATTCCGTCACGCTGTCCACTTTTTTTTTCTTTTTTTTTTTTTTTACTTTATTATCAGATTGACTTGGTATATTTCACGAGAATTCAGACAACCATAGTCAAATCATCATGTAATATTAGCTGCAAAAAGAAAATCAACAAATTAGGTGAAACACAAATAAAACATTTCTTCTGAAGGGGAAGACCAACCCGTTACCCCACCCGTATGAATTTTGGGTGTATATATATACATGCAAAAGAGAGAGAGAAAAAAAAATTACGAAAAAATACAACAAGGGAGGGGACTCGAGCTCAGGGAAGAAACAGGAATCACAGGGGAACTTAACCAACCCCTTGACGGTTAAACACAAGAAAAAGCATATTCGCAAAAAGCGTTCGGTATTGTCGTAACCGCTGCCCTTTCCAATGCGCAGTTGACAAATAATGGTGAAAAACGCGGGGATCTGGGTCATTACCGCCTTCAATGACGTAATGGACATAGTAACCCAAGAGCCAGACAATCGTGTTCGTTTTCGTCTGAGGAAAATAAGAGATGTCCGGATGTAAGAAGATGTCGTCTGGGAATGCGGTTTCAGGCCCTCTAGTAAGAAAAGCTAATTGACGGCGGACCCAGAGCCAATGATCCCGTCCGCAAGCAACTAGCCTGTGAAGTAAGGTGTCAGTTTGATGACATTCCTCACACTGATCAGTCGGACGAAGGCCAATACGAAAAAGACGATCACCAGTAGGTATCAGATGGTAAATGACCTTATACCACGTTGAAACAATCTCCATCGGCAAAATGGGAAGACTAAGATGAGACCAGACCGTTTTCCATGACGTTGACGGGAAAGCAAGTTCAACAGAAGAAGGGAAACATGCTGTACCCCAACGGATTTGTAACATGTTGGTAGTAATATGCGTCATAGAAAGTATATCAGCACCCAGAATACCGACAAGTACAAAGTATTCACGAATGTGCCGCAATTTAGGATTAATCCGTCCAACATCAACAGGAGGGGTCAGACTGGCCGGCCGGAGGCGGGAAAGTAAACGAGAGGTGACTGAATGCGGAGCCCGCGTACAGGTTAAAACATTGCGGCGGGCAAATAAGATGGACGTCTTCACTTTGATATCTGAAAGACCCAATCCTCCAAGCTTCCGAGGCCTGGCCACAACTTCATACCGGACACGGAAGACATGGCGGCGCCACAGAAATCGACTAGACAGCTGTTTCAGCCTGCGGGCCATCATCGCGGGAAGCGGGAAGACCTGCGCAACGTAGTATATTTTACTGAAGACATAGGTCTCTAAAACCCGTGCCTTGTGAAGGAGGCTAAGGGAACGGCGGTCATGTTCAAGGATCGCCCCGTGAACACGACTCGTAACCTCACGCCAATTTAGTACCGCCATTTTGATCGGATTACGATCCACTATGATCCCCAAGGTCTTATGGCGATCGACAGCCGTCGCCCAAGGAATGACGACATGATCAAAGCCTCTCAACGGCAGGAACGTGCATTTGCGATCATTAATGCGAGCACCAGCAAGACCACAAAATGAATCCAAGGTATCCTTAAGCCGCGGTATATCCTCGGCATGTCGTACTAAAACCATGACGTCATCGGCGTATGCACGGACTGCAAAAATTTCCCCCAATATATTCCAGCCACGTAAGTGCATGGTGAGATGGCGAAGTAAGGGCTCTAAGGATAGAACAAAAAGTGACATGGATAAGGGGCTTCCCTGGGGTAACCCCCGTCTGATCGATATCCGGGGGGTAGGGTGACCGTTCACAATCACCGAGACACTGATACCGGTAAAAAGATTAGTTAAGACTTGTCGAGCATCATTATTAAAGCCGACAGCGGTGAGCACTCTCGATAAAAAATCATGGCTGACGCGATCGAACGCTTTTTGGAAATCAAGAAAAAGCAAAGCCCCTGGGATATTAGCGGCAGCCGCCACCGAGATTACATCGCGACATTCGAGAACGGAAGTCAGTATCGTGCGTCCAGGCACACAGCTTTGGTGGGCGGCAATAATGGTATCGAGCAGCTTAGAGAGACGGATATTAATTGCTCGAGCGACAAGTTTATAATCAAAGTTAAGGAGAGTAATAGGACGGAGGGAATCAATTGCAGGTCGACCTGTGGATTTCGGGAGGAGGACCATTCTGCCTTCCTGAAAAGGAGCAGGAAGTGAGACTCCCCGCATCACTTCATTTACCATTGACGTTAAGGTGTCACCAATGAGCGGCCAAAATTGAACATAGAACTCCTTAGGAATACCATCTAATCCAGGCGACTTGCGGGACTGCGATCCTGCAACAACATCATATATGTCATCCTTCTGAAAGGGACGCAGAAAGGCGTCGTTTAATTGAGGAGTGACGACGCGAGGCAGCAAGGAGGTAAAGTCGTCAAGAGAGGTTTCCGCCGGGACATGAGTATCGTACAGATCAGTAAAATATGTGTAAACGAAGTCAGAAATGTCACGGTGAGAGGTGAACACGCGGCCGTCAGCGGTTGTGAGGGAGGCAAGGCACCCACGTTTCCGGCGCGACCGTAAACGGACTAGATGGTAGAGTGACGTCAGTTCCTCTTGTAGAAGGGAACGTGGTTGAGACCTCGTCCGCAGGCCCTCCATTTGAATGCGTTTGAGCTGCAGCAATTTGGCTTTGATGCGCTGTATATCAGTAACCCGGAGGGGAGCATGCGTAGCACTATCGTACAGTTGACGTAAGACAGAATAGTAAAATTCTTGCGTTCGTCGATCTTCTGCCACCTTCGCAGCTCCAAAACGCATGAGAGCCCTACGGATGTGTGGTTTTGCATACAGTGTCCACCATGCCACGATAGACGCGTACCGGTCCATAGTACGAGAACAACGAGTCCAAATGTCCTCCAGGACGATACCAAGGGAGGTATCTTGCAAATACGCGATATTGAGCATCCAAGGAGGACGAAACAATTTCACCGGTTGTCGCTCGTAATTAAACGTAACGGCTACAGCGCAATGATCAGTAAAACAGGCTGGTATCACATCAACAGCCAGAAGTTGCCCACACAAGGAATCGGAAAGGTAAAAGCGATCGAGGCGACTGCTAGACGTGGGAGTAAAGTAGGTATGTCGCACAAGTGTAGGATAGCGAGAAACCCACACGTCACGCAGGTGCAAGGAGCGCACAAGGTCGTCGAGTTCTTTACTGAAATTAAAATTAGGAGACTGATCTACCGGCCGTAGAACACAATTGAAGTCCCCACCTAAAATTATCTTTGTCGGGGATTTACGAAGCAGGTAAATGACTTCTTCTTTATAGAAATTCGAGCGTGCGGTAGTACAACCCGAACCAGAAGGGGCATAAAGAAGGAGTAAACTGAGATCATAAAACGTGCACCCGATCCCCCTTCCACTGTCGAGTACTTCGAAATTCATCAACGGAATGCCTTCTCTATAAAACAAGGCAGTGCCCGTAGAAAGTTCGGAAGCGACATTAAAAAACGTCGAGAACCCAGGAATGGAAAACTGGTCGAATAGGACTTCCTGTAAAAAAACAACATCTGCCCCAGACTGATAGATAAACTGTCGCAAAGCGGCGAGCCGAAGCTCAGAACATATTCTGTTAATATTCAGAGTAAGAAATGTATATGCTTGCATGGAACTTCAACCTAGAAAGAAAAACAAAGATCGGTAGAGAGCCGTCACCTGACGGAGCAGCATACAAGTAATCATACCAGAAACAAGCGCTGAACCACAGAGAGAAAAACTACGAAACAGAACCCTCATCTTCCCACTGCTTTTTCTTCGGCCGTGACGCGGCTCTCCGTGGCTGTTTACGGATTCGACTGCGGCTCCGCGGTGCCGACGCTGCAGCGTTCGGCTGCGTAGGAGCATCATGTAGACATTCCGTGTCAGATTGCGAGAGAGAGGCCTCTACATCCCACTCGTCCGCAGACATGGGTTCACGGTGGGACAGTTGGTGAATAACAACGGGATCCACTGGCACTGGAGAATCAATCAGTTGTTTGATGGGAGGAGGCTGTGACCCAGAGGGGGCGACAGAAATTCCAGAAGGGGGATGCGAAACAGAGTCAATAGGAGAAGTGTCAGAGAGCACCGGAGAAGACACGTGGCAACCAGAAGCAGGTTCCGTCACGGGCGTCTCCGAAGAGGCTGCCGCGGTAGCAGGAACAACGTCAGATATGGTGTCAGGGAGCTTCTGCAAAGACGTGATAGCACCTGTGGCTTCCTCATCCACGATTTCCGACTGGGAAAGAGAGTCCTTTACCGGAGGCCCATCGGAAGGGCGAGCCAATAAGGAAGATTCATCAGCCGCATCATCCTGTGTTCGCCGACGCTTGTTGTGAGAAATCAGCGCGGGAACATCGGAATTAAGGGCAGCAACATCCCTACTCAAGGACAACGGGGGAAAATCACGGCCGTTGTCGGGCAACGGATCACTGCGTCCCTCAGTAACAGTGAGCGATTCAGTCCGAGATCCTTGCGGGAGAAGATCAGCTAAAGTCAATTTTTTACGCTGTTCGTATGTAGGTTTTAATACCACCACACGCCGCGGACAATTAGTACGGAAATGACCAGTTTCATTACAATAATAACATGTTCCTTCCTGGCCACTGTACGTGATATGGACCCTATAACCACATACCTGTAGGTGAGAAGGAATAGGTTTTTTGACCACCATTTCCACCGACCGAATACCACTATATACCTGTAAGCGGTGCTGAGCAGACCAGCGTTCCTTTCGAATATGGCGTACGTCCCCATAAGGAAGCAAAACGGACTTCAGAAAAGAGTCGTCAACCTCGGGCGGAAGGTTAAATACCCGAACATTCGTATATATCACTTCTGCATTTGCCAAGAGAACCATACTAGTGGAACCATCACGGTGCGTAAAGGGTACCTGAGAACCATGACGAGAAAGTAGCCTATCAACCTGGAGCGGGTCAAGAAACTTAACAAAAAACACATATAATTCGCTGTCGAAATATGCGGTATGCACCTGATCAGTAGTGACCTTAACTGTATCGACTAACCAGTCATGTATCTCCAAAGAACCGGGCTGGACGTGACGCGTGGATTTGTCAAAGGTAAAACTGACTGTACCTGTACGCGGAACTTTCGTGGGAACCATGGTGGACATCACGGCGAGAGACGACGCCGCGACAGGAAGGGCCGCACGAACACCAAACACCAGCCGACAACCAGCGATGCGACGCGCACGGAGACCAACACGGCACTAAACTGACAGGAGGAAAACACGCTGCGCTACGGTAGAGGCGGAACTAAGAGCACGACCTAGTCGCCCGACGCGCGAAGCGAGAATGATCACTCGGCTACCGGGGGCGGACTGCACTACATCTAGAGTCAGTCTTTAGGTTTTCCTTTTATAATTTTTTAGCTCCCCTATTACATTCAGATTTAAGACATTCAAAAGCCCAACACGAACAGTGTTACTCCTTCGTTGATTGCTGATATTTCTTAGGGCTATTCTCCCATTGATAGTCGCATCTAGTAAATCGGAATATCCTGAAAATGGAGTGGTAAGCAGAATTGGTGTAAAATGGTCGCCTCGTAGAAAACGTTCTTCCCCTGACACTTTGCCATAGATAAGCTTGTGAGGTATACCTGTATAAAATGCTTAGGTTCTGTGACGATAAAAGAACTGGATTATTATTCAAACCCGGAGAACAGTGAGCTTTAGTGAAATTCTGCCAAATGGCCACTTTGCCTAGTAGATCTATATTTAGCAATAGTATACAACCGTTCGTTTACAGGTCGATCCGTACCTAAGGACTGCAAAATTGCTCAAGTCACATCAATAACCAAAAAGGAAAGTAGGCCCATATCACTAACGTCGATTTGCAGTATGGGTTTGGAACATGTACTGTGTTAGAGCATTATGAAGTACCTCGAAGGAAACGATTTATTGACAGATAATCAGCACGCATTCACAAGGTATCGTTCTTGTGAAACACTACTAGCTCTTTATTCTCATGAAGTAATGAGTGCTATCGACAGGGGATGTCTTGAATCTATATTTTTATATTTCCTTAAGGCTTTCGACACCGTCCTCACAAGCGTCTTCGAACCAAACTGTGTGGCTATGGAATATCGTCTCAGTTGTGCGACCTGATTCGTTATTTCGTGTTACAAAGGTCACAGTTCGTAGTAATATACGACGAGTCATCGAGTAAAACAGAGACAATATCCGCTGTTCGCCAAGGAAGTGTTATAGGCCTCCTATTGTTCCTGATCTATATTAACGACATAGGAGACAATCAGGGTAGCTGTCTTAAATTGTTTGCAGATGGTGCTGTCATTTGCCGTCTTGTAAAGTCATCAGAAGATCAAAACAAATTGCAAAATGATTTAGATAAGATATTTGTATGGTGCGAAAAGCCGCAATTGACCCTCAATAAAGAAAAGTGAAGGTATTTATATGAGTGCTAAACCAATCCGCTAAATTTCGATTTTGCCATAAGTCACACAAATCTGAAGGCTGTAAATTCAACTAAATACTTAGGGATTACAATTATTAATAATCTGAATTGAAACCATCACATAGGTAATATTGTGGGTAGAGTAAACAAAGACTACGATTCATTGGCAGAACACTTAGGTGCAACAGGTGTACTAAAGAGACTGCTTACAACATGCTTGTCAGCCCTATTCTGGAATCTTGCTGTGCGGGTGATGCTGGGGGAAAGGGATTATTAAGTGAGACACTTAAAGTGGTACATGAGTTTTGCTATTTGGGAAGCAAAATAACTGGCGATTGTCGAAGTAGAGAGGATATACAATATAGATGGGCAATGGCAAGGAAGGCGATTCTGAAGAAGAGAAATTTGTTAACATCGAGTATAGATTTAAGTGTCAGGAAGTCGTTTTTGAAAGTATTTGTATGGAGTGTATCAGTGTATGGAAGTGAAACATGGAAAATTAATAGTTTAGGCAAGAAGAGAATAGGAGCTTTTGAAATGTAGTGCTACTGAAGAATGCTGAAGATTAGATGGGTAGATCACATAAGTAATGAGGAAGTATTGAATAGGATTGGGGAGAAGAGAAGTTTGTGGCACAACTTGACCAGAAGAAGGGATCGGTTGGTAGGACATGTTCTGAGGCATCAAGGGATCACCAATTTAGTATTGGAGGGCAGCGTGGAGGGTAAAAATCGTAGAGGGAGAACAAGAGATGACTACACTAAGCAGATTCAGAAGGATGTAGGTTGCAGTAGGTACTGGGAGATGAAGAAGCTTGCACAGGATAGAGTTGCATGGAGAGCTGCATCAAACCAGTCTCTGTACTGAAGACCACAACAACAGCAACAACAACAAACACCACCATATGGGAAATAGTGCCACGGACATGATACGTGAACTGGAGACGTAATCATTAAAACAAAGGCGTTTTCGTTGCGACTGAATCTTCTCATGAAATCTCAATCAACAGTTTTCTCCTCTGATTGCGAAAACATTCTGTTGACACCCACTTACATAGGGCAAAATGATCATCAAGATAAAATAAGAGCCGGCCATGGTGGCCGAGCGGTTCTAGGCGCTTCAGTCCGGAACCGCGACTGCTACGGTCGCAGGTTCGAATCCTGCCATGGGCATGCATGTATGTGATATCCTTAGGTTAGTTAGGTTTAAGTAGTTCTAAGTTCTAGGGGACTGATGAGCTCAGATGTTAAGTCCCATAGTGTTCAGAGCCATTTGAACCATTTGCACGTGATAGGTTTCTGCGGTTAAGAAACTTATCTGTTACGTGGGCACGGGATTAGCCGAGCGGTCTAAGGCTCTGCAGTCATGGACTTTGAGGCTGGTCCCGGTGGAGATTCGAGTCCTCCCTTGGGCATGGGCGTTAAGTAGTGTGTAAGCTTAGCGACTGATGATCTTTGCAGTTAAATTCCATAAGATTTCAAACACACATATAACTTGGGGTAAGCTAGTTTGTAAGATGGCAAGGACTATGCTCCTTACATGAAATCACTGAAGAATACCTAACTCACATTGAGCGAACAGTAGGGCTGAACAAAAATGACTGAAAAGGCTCAATGCATCTTGTAGAGCGTATAGTATGGACATATTGGAATAATTAATGTCGGGTAATGGTTTTAAAGTAAGTCACGCGACATGAAAACTTTGTGGAAACGCGTTGATTTACTGGAGGCAAGTTTATCCCAGGGAAGTATTCGAGTTGACCATGACCGGCTGGGGAGCGGTGAAGGGAAGTGACAATAGGCAGCTTAGGGCGGCTCAAGCTCTGAGAAAGCGGTAACGGGGTGCGACCTCCAGCCGCCTTAAGATGAGTGACAGTGAGTGGGTGCTTGACCCCATGCTGGCGTACCGGGAAGCAGACGGACAACTTGTACACCTGTTGATAAATGTCCATCGACCCGTTTTCAGTGAAACACGCGAGTAAGCCACGCAGAGCTACAGTGGAGCAGTCAACAGAGGTCAAAATATGCGTGTTCGTGACATGTTCGTGACTATAGCAACTTGACGCTGAATCTACGGTCCACAGAGTCTGAAGTAAACAGCTGTAGAGCGACAGAATGAAATACACCGGCCTCTGATGGGAACATAGGACCAAGGAATTTGAAGTACGCTCATGGGAGTCAGAATTCCGGAAAAATTGGTGCTTTGTGCAGACGCTAACCTTGATGGGTAGCCTGGTAGGAGTTAAATTGCAGAGGTTGAGAGAAAGGGAAATTTTGTGGAAATTTGTTCACTTCCCAGAGCAGGCATTGGTCGGCGCTGGGAATCGGCGCATAATTAACGCGACTTGCGCTGCAGTTGGCGTAAGTGATTTTGCTGGAGGGGAAACTGAGGCGGAGAGCGGACAGGGAGAAGACCCCGTAGAGGTCTTCCGTTCCCAGCTTGCTTAGAGTGCGGACGTGGCGTTCTTTACTCCGCTTGCCTGAGAGAGAGTGAGCATCTCTGCAGTTTAGGACTTAGCATACGGCACGATTGAGCTCGGAGATAGAAAGTTTTCGTTCAGCTATGTACTGAGCAAGATAGCTTGGAGTGAATAGACGAGCGCAGCCTTGCAGCACCACCAGGTCGGCCGACGTCCGCATAACACCGCCGCGCCGACACACTGAATTCGGTAATTTGCGGCCGCTCCGGCCACTGATTAATTTGTTGGATCACGTCGGCAAAGTTTCCACAAATGTTTCATGGGCCGTGTATTGTAGAATTCTTCTCGCACTTCGCATTACGCATGGGTCAGTCGATTGGAATTACTTTGGATTTATCGCGCTTTATTCCATGTAAACGCAATTTATTACCACTGCCTGTTAGAAGAGCCATGTAATGTGATGATTGAAGGTCATGAGTTAAAATAAATCTGTGCTAATAGACTGCATCTGTTTTCAATCATGTAGTTGAAATCCCAAGTCACTTTATTAATTAATTTTATGTTCAACATTTGCATCTGATGTTCAATAGCTGAATATAACATCAATGTGCACTCTTTTTTTATTAAAAGTATTAAATTCTGAATCAATTAATGTCAACAATGCCACCGCAGTTCAATCAGGAGTCACAGGGCCTTATTACTTTCTTTGCGTTATCCGACATTGCGTCAATTTTGCACTCTCTCTTGATCTGTTAGCCAATTACCTGCGGTGAACACACACCGGATAAGTGACGGGTGAGGTGTTACAAGTTACTGATATGCTATGATATATTCGTTTCTTGTCAAAAATGTGGTTAAGGGGTTCTTCCTCTTGCTCTTCGTTGAACGTATATCTGAAGTTAACGTGAACCTTCTTGTCTCCAGCAGGATCGTAGTTCTTTTAAGGACTCTTTTTTTAAAATTATTCTTTGAGAAACTGAATAATTTGTGCGCTGTTTCAAACAGTGGGACTTTCTTACAGTATCCCGTTCCTATTGAATGGCATGGGAATCCCATGACTGTGGTGATTATATTAAATAATTTGGCGCTATCTTAACATATATCTGTAGTAAGAGCACATGTCCAAGTTGTTAATACACAATGGCTTGCTATCTTGGCAACGGCCTTGCCGCAGTGGCTACTCCGGTTCCCCTGAGATCACCGAAGTTAAGCGCTGTCGGGCGTGGTCGTCACTTGGATGGGTGACCATCCAGGCCGCCATGCGCTGTTGGCATTTTTCGAGGTGTACTCAGCCTCGTGATGCCAAGTGAGGAGCTACTCGACCGAATAGTAGCGGCTTCGGAGAAGAATTCCATCATAACGACCGGGAGAGCGGGGTGCTAACCCCACGCCCCTCCTATCCGCAACCTCCCTGAGGATGAAAAAGTGTTCAAATGTGTGTGAAATCTTATGCGACTTAACTGCTATCATCACTTGCTAAGCTTACACACTACTTAACCTAAATTATCCTAAAGCCAAAGACACACATCCATGCCCAAGGGAGAACTCGAACCTCCTCCGAGACCAGCCGCACAGTCCATGACTGCAGCGCCTGAGACCGCTCGGCCAATCCCGCGGGGCCCTGAGGATGACACGGAGATCGGATGGTCCCGGTAGGCCTCTCGTGGCCTGAAGACGGAGTGCTTGTTATACTTACTGTTACAGTCTCCATTCTAACAGCCGTGTACCGCAAGTCTCTAGAGGAACGGAACGTTCCAAATGACTGGAAAAGAGCACAGGTAGTCTCAGTCTTCAAGAAGGGTCGTCGAGCAGATGCGCAAAACTATAGATCTATATCTCTGACGTCGATGTGTTGCAGAATTTTAGAACATATTTTTTGCTCGCGTATCATGTCACTTCTGGATACCCAGAACGGACTCTGTAGGAATCAACATGGATTCCGGAAACAGCGATGCGTGAGATCCAAATCGCTTTATTTGTTCATGAGACCCAGAAAATATTAGATACAGGCTCCCAGGTAGATGCCATTTTCCTTGACTTCCGGAAGGCGTTCGATACAGTTCCGCACTGTTGCCTGATAAAGAAAGTAAGAGCCTACGGAATAACAGACCAGCTGTGTGGCTGGATTGAAGAGTTTTTATCAAACAGAACACAGCATGTTATTCTCAATGGAGAGACGTCTACAGACGTTAAAGTAACCTCTGGCATGCCACAGGGGAGTGTTATGGGACCATTGCTTTACAATACATAAAAATGACCTAGTAGATAGTGTCGGAAGTTCCATGCGGCTTTTCGCGGATGGTGCTGTAGTATACAGATAAGTTGGAGCATTAGAAAATTGTAGCGAAATGCAGGAAGATTTGCAGCTGACAGCCACTTGGTGCAGGGAGTGGCAACTGAGCCTTAACATAGACAAATGTAATGTATTGCGAATACATAGAAAGAAGGATCCTTTATTGTATGATTATATGATAGCGGAACACTAGTACCAGTTACTTGTGTAAAACATCTGGGAGTATGCGTGCGGAACGATTTGAAGTGGAATAATCATGTAAAGGCAGTTGTTGGTAAGGCGGGTGCCAGGTTGACATTCACTGGGACAATCCATAGAAAATGTAGTCTATCAACAAAGGAGGTGGCTTACAAAACACTCGTTCGACCTATACTTGATTGTTGCTCATCAGTGTGGGATCCGTACAAGGTCGGGTTGACGGAGGAGATAGAGAAGATCCAAAGAAGAGCGGCGCGTTTCGTCACAGGGTTATTTGGTAAGCGTGATAGCGTTACGGAGATGTTTAGCAAACTCAAGTGGCAGACTCTGCAAGAGAGGCGCTCTGCATCGCGGTGTAGCTTGCTGTCCAGGTTTCGAGAGGGAGCGTTTTTGGATGAGGTATCGAATATATTGCTTCCCCCTACTTATACCTCCCAAGGAGATCACGAATGTAAAATTAGAGAGATTCGAGGGCGCACGAAGGCTTTCTGGCAGTCGTTCTTCCCGCGAACTATACGCGACTGGAACAGAAACGGAGGTAACGACAGTGGCACATAAAGGGCCCTCCGCCACACACCGTTGGGTGGCTTGCGGAGTATAAATGTAGGTGTAGATGTAGATTCAGGCGTTGTAATATGTCAGAACGACTGAGAGGTGACTAACCGAGTGATGAGCCAAGTCGAAGCGTATAGAAAAACACCGTGAAGTGTGTCATAGACCTTATTGTATCGAAGGTACACAGAGGGTCTTATGGTGACTTAGGTGACGGCACCGCGAGGTGTACGTGCATTGGTCAGCGCCAATGTCAATACCGGAATTTGCTGCATCTGCACCCGGTTGCCCATTCTTGGAGAAGCAGCACTCCTACTCTTGCCACGGCTAAGTGGCAGCCGCCCATGTTGACTGCGAAGTTAGGCCGGGACATGGCTGGCTACTTCCTCACGTGCAAGTATGGACCCCATGTAAAGGGGTTTGTCGCTGATACTCAGCACCAGAAAGACGTCGGGGTTGGCCTGCAACTTAAACAATCGACTTTCTCTCCAGTTCCAGACGCAGATGGAATGGCGACTCACCTCCCGATTTGAGAATCCGGGCTATTTATAAGGCCGGGGTGACCGAGAGGTTCTAGGCGCTATGGTCTGTAACCGGGCGACTGCTACGGTCGCAGGTTCGAATCCTGCCTCAGGCATGGACGTGAGTGACGTCCTTGGGTTAGTTAGGTTTAAGTAGGGGATTGATGACCTCAGCTGTTAAGTCCCATAGTTCTCAGAGCTATTTGAACCAACGCCTGTGACGCAGTTCCTCTGGAGAAGACAAGTGGAGTGCTCTTTAATACACTACTGGCTATTAAGATTGCTACACCACGAAGATGACGTGCTACACACAGGAAGAAGATGCTGTGATATGCAAATTATTAGCTTTTCAGAGCATTCACATAAAGTAGGCTCCGATGGCGACACCTACAACCTGCTGATATGAGGAAACTTACCCGCCGATTTCTCATAAACAAACAGCAGTTGATCCGTGGTGAAACGTTGTTGTGTTGCCTCGTGTAAGGAGTATTGTAGCCTATCGCGATTGCGGTTTATCGTATCGCGACATTGCTGCTCGCGTTGGTCGAGATCCAATGACTGTTAGCAGAATATGGAATCGGTGGGTTCAGGAGGGTAATACGGAGCGCAGTGCTGGATCCCAACGGCCTCGTATCACTAGCAGTCGAGATGACAGGCATCTTATCCGCATGGCTGTAACAGATCGTGCAGCCACGTCTCGATCCCTGAGTCAACACATGGGGGACGTTTGCAGGACTACAACCATCTGCACGAACAGTTCGACGACGTTTGCAGCAGCATGGACTATCAGCTCGGAGTTCATGACTGCATCACAGACAGGAGCGCCTGCAATGATGTACGCAACGGCGAACCTGGGTGTACAAATGTCAAAACGTCGTTTTTTTCGGATGAATCTAGGTTCTGTTTACAGCATCATGATTGTCGCATCCGTGTTTGGCGACATCGCGATGAACGCACGTTGGAAGCGCGTATTCGTCATCGCCATACTGACGTATCACACGGCGTGATGGTATGGGGTGCCATTGGTTACAGGTCTCGGTCACCTCTTGTTCGCATTGGCGGCATTCTGAACAGTGGACGTTACATTTCAGATGTGTTACGACCCGTGGATCTACCCTTCCTTCGATCCCTGCGAAACGCTACATTTCAGCAGGATAATGCACGACCGCATATTGCAGTTCCTGTACGGGCCTTTCTGGATACAGAAAATGTTCGACTGCTGCCCTGGCCAGCACATTCTCCAGATCTCTCACCAATAGAAAACGTCTGGTCAATGGTGGCCGAGCAACTGGTCGTCACAATACGCCAGTCACTACTCTTGATGAAGTGTGGTATCGAGTTGAAGCTGCATGGGCAGCTGTACCTGTACACGCCATCCAAGCTCAATTTGACTAATTGTCCAGGCGTATCAAGGCCGTTATTACGGCCAGAGGTGGTTGTTCTGAGTACTGATATCTCAGTATCTATGCACCCAAATTGCGTGAAAATGTAATCATATGTCAGTTCTAGTATAATATATTTGTCAAATGAATATCCGTTCATCATCTGCATTTTTTCTTGGTGTAGCAATTTTAATGGCCAGTAGTGTAAATACAATGTCAGCTTTCCTCAACCCGCTGACACCTCTACACACAGGCCACTAGGCGCTGTAACTACAACCTCTTGGTTTTTCACATCACGTCAGTGCTCTGTGTTTCCCTGATTACTGCAAACTTGTATACAGTTCCTAATGAGCCATGTCTTCTCATCTTTGAGTGGTATCATAAACTTGCCTCGCAGATTCGTGTTCTGAGTATCAACATTGCTCGCACCTATCATCCAATGTAACAATCGGTCACTTAACTACCACATTCCATCCACAACTGTACGAAATTTACGAGAATTCCCGAAACCCACACTTATACTTACTCATGTGCAGCATTACTTTTGTCGTATCGCTAATTGCGTTGTCTTGAAACAAGGTAAGTACATTAAAAAATACATGGTGTTACAAAAAGGTACGGCCAAACTTTCAGGAAACATTCCTCACACACAAAGAAAGAAAATATGTTATGTGGACATGTGTCCGGAACCGCCTACTTTCGATGTTAGAGCTCATTTTATTACTTCTCTTCAAAACACATTAATCATGGAATGGAAACGCACAGCAACAGAACGTACCAGCGTGACTTCAAACACTTTGTTACAGGAAATGTTCAAAATGTCCTCCGTTAGCGAGGATACATGCATCCACCCTCCGTCGCATGGAATCCCTGATGCACTGATGAAACCCTGGAGAATGGCATATTGTATCCCAGCCGTCCACAATACGAGCACGAAGAGTCTCTACATTTGGTACCGGGGTCGCGTAGAAAAGAGCTTTCAAATGCCCCCATAAATGAAAGTCAAGAGGGTTGCGGTCAGGAGAGAGTGGAGGCCATGGAATTGGTCCGCCTCTACCAATCCATCGGTCACCGAATATGTTATTGAGAATGTACGAACACTTCGACTGAAATGTGTAGGAGCTCCATCGTGTATGAACCACATGTTATGTCGTACTTGTAAAGGCAAATGTTCTAGCAGCACAGGTAGAGTATCCCGTATGAAATCATGACAACGTGCTCTAATGAGCGAGGGTGGAAGAACATGGGTCCCAATCAAGACATCATCAACATTGCCTGCCCAAACGTTCACAGAAAATCTGTGTTGATGAAGTGATTGCACAGTTGCGTGCGGATTCTCGTCAGCCCACACAAGTTGATTGTGAAAATTAACAATTTGATCACATTGGAATGAAGCCTCATCAGTAAAGAGAATATTTGCACTGAAATGAGGATTGACACATTGTTGGATGAACCATTCGCAGAAGTGTACCCGTGGAGGCCAATCAGCTGCTGATAGTGCCTGCACACGCTGTACATGGTACGGAAACAACTGGTTCTCCCGTAGCACTCTCCATACAGTGACGTGTCAACGTTACCTTGTACAGCAGCAACTTCTCTGACGCTGACATTAGGGTTATCGTCAACTGCACGAAGAATTGCCTCGTCCATTGCTGGTGTCCTCGTCGTTCTAGGTCTTCCCCAGTCGCGAGTCGTAGGCTGGAATGTTCCGTGCTCCCTAAGACGCCGATCAATTGCTTCGACACCTTCGTTCTGGAAATATGTCTCGATACAAACGTACCGCGCCACGGCTATTGCCCGGTGCTAATCCATATATCAAATGGGCATCTGCCAACTCTGCATTTGTAAACATTGCACTGACTGCAAAACCACGTTCGTGATGAACACTTACCTGTTAATGCTACGTACTGATGTGCTTGATGCTAGTACTGTAGAGCGAATAGTCGCATGTCAGCACAAGCACCGAAGTCAACATTACCTTTCTTCAATAGGGCCAACTGGCTGTGAATCGAGGAAGTACAGTACATACTGACGAAACTAAAATAAGCTCTGACATGGAAATTAAGCGTTTCCGGAAACATATCCACATAACATCTTTTCTTTATTTGTGTGTGAGGAATGTTTCCTGAAAGTTTGGCAGTACCTTTTTGTAACACCCTGGCAAAGAGGACATTTGGCCACTTTGTCCCATTAGGCGGTTGGCTATTTTGCCCAAGTGCAAATCATTATACCACATGTTGTTTGAATACAGAATTACATAACCTAGGTAATTTGAAAAGCTAAACTATAACGTTTTTCCAGAATTGTAAAAATTAGGTGTCACCGCTTGACCCGAAAGGTCACCATGGCCGTCATGACATTTTTTTCAAAATCAAGCCCCACGTCCTGTGGATACACGTAATATATCTCCATCCTCCTCCCGTTTTTTTTCTAATTCTTCTACCCGATGGGAACAATTATCCGTAATAAGAACAAGAAGATGTTCCGAACCTCTGCCCGCTCTTTTACAAAACCGTTGGCTTTGGGAACGAGGGTGCCTTCTTAGCAAGAGGCCTGGAGCAGCCACTGCTGATTATATTTATTCAGATTTATAAAGTAGCAGGGATCGAACCTAGGAATTAGGATGTCTCAATTCGTAGTCGGACAACATTCCTAAACGACGGTAATTTCACAATGTGATAAGATACGTTTGAAAAATCAGTGGTCAGAGTTTCCTTCAGGAGCTTTGTGTTGTGTTCGTATGAAAGCGTTTTGGGACTAGTGAGAAGACAACTCGTCAGCCAGTGTGAAGTAGTATCGCCTGCAGGGTAAGCAATAATATACTGTGGTCAAGTTACTGATAAAAAATGATGGTATGACTCATAAGATATAGAGATGTAGGCACACTGAAGATGTGGGTGGTTTTTTATGGTTGGAAGTGGCCAGTGAGAAAGTGCAACTAGATCTCTTAGCAGAATACTTGATCGATGGAGTAAACAACACAGAGTAGCGAATCAAATGCCGGTAGTAGTTTATCGAGGTTTCCAGGATGGACTTTGAAAAAAAGTGAAGAAGGAAGACTTTGCTGCTAGGTCAGAGATAAAGCGCTTGCACTTCTAAGAGAAAGTCGCCCAGAATTTTTGTGCTGAGCGATAGCATGGACTACAAATGAGTTATTTCTTTCTATGCTTCAATTTTTTTCTGTTTAGTTTTTGCGTTTCTCTTTGTGGTAAATAGACAACACAGGGAAACGGTACAGTGCCATCCACAAAATGAATATAATTTAGAGATGCGTGATCCCTTAATATACATTTCTTCTTCAGTTACAAAAGCTCTTAAATTCCCCTAGGACTTCTGAGAAAAGTTTTGGTGATATGTTATCCTCTTGGTTAACTCTGTCCTCAATTTTTCACTTGGCTAATGAAGGCTGAATGGGGCTATGGGACTAACAAGGATATCCTTCAGGATAGTACTGTATGTTGATATATCTCTCAAGGGCTCTAAGAAGTCTTGTTGAATCTGGATAAGAAGTTCTGCATTATCAGAAACGATTCTTATACACAGTGGTGATTCGTACTCACAGCAACTTACATAGCTGTCTCGTGGACTACGAAGGATCCATTTAGCTACATAGAGCTCAAACGTCAGCCCAGTTCTTTGTTTGAATAAACTCGGTTTTCTTTACATGCTGCTGGGGAAATTTTGTGTAAGGAAATAAAATTTTCACTATTTAATGAAGCTTGCTTCTCAGAACTTCTCTACTTCAATTGAAATGTTCGATTCTGTATAAATGTCAGCCTAACTTGAAGTAATTTTGGCCTCACACGCTGCATAATAGTTTCAGTTGTCGTTGAGATTGCTCAATGTAGATATCAAGTTCTTTGTGTGGTGTTTAAATGTAGCACAATGCATTTACTTAATAAGTGGTGTTGTAGGAAGTCTCAGTAATTTTTGAATCAATACCGATGATGTCAAAAAGCAATAGTATTCAAGTGGTTTTTAATGAAACAAAATACTTTTGGTCTATTATTTAGAAACCATAAAAAGGAACCCATGCCATGGACAACGAGACAGCCATCACAATACAAGTAAAATTTATCTGTTAATATAACGTTTCTGTCCTTATGAAACACTATAAGCGTTGACAACCCTAGAATAGTTAGTTCAACAAAGGATATTTACTATCTGTACGTGTATGAATATTTCGACAGTAAGGGATATGTAATATTAAATCATGCTGCTACCCAACAAGTTGGTTTTTGATCCAAGTTCCAGGTAATTATTGTTCCATTTTCAGTGTAACTGAAATTAATTCAGAAAAACCTTGTAACATATTGTAGAACAATCGTCCTGTGTTGAAGTTTTTAACTTGTGAATAATGTTCATTTAAATGTCATGTATGGTGATCTGTGCTATGTCTGCAAGAGATGCACATTCATGTGAGGACAAGGACGAAGAGAAAACCCATGACAAGCTGTACGGCTGTATTAAGGACATCTGGAGACTAAGAACTGCACAAAACACGGCTCAATCATTTTGTCGAAAATGTTTAGGTAATACACACATCAAAAAGTGTTTTGCATCTGCCCGGTTCCCAGAACTCCGGAAGATACACTTTGACTGTGGATAGTGCATCACAGACACAGTCCCTTTGACTGTTCACAGATGTCACTAAACCCGCCAAAAGACGTAGATAACAATGCATGTGCAGTTCCTAGTAGTCGGAGGGGATCCGACAGCCGAACAGTTACAGTCATTCCACCAGGAAGGACGTACACGGCTCGTGTAGTCTGTAACTCAACCTTGCGTAGACGGTCAATACCGCTGTTCGATCGCGTCAGCATTGTATTTTGTGCCACGAAGGGCTCTCAACGAGGGAAGTGTACAGGCGTCTCGGAGTGAACCAAAGCGATGTTGTTCGGACATGGACGAGATATAGAGAGGCAGGAACTGTCGATGACATGCCTCACCCAGGCCACCTAAGGGCTACTACTGCAGTGAATGACCGTTACCTGAGGATTATGGCTCGGAGGAATCCTAACAGTACCTCCACCATGTTGAATAATGCTTTTCGTGCGCAGCCACAGGACGTGATGTTACGACTCAAAACTGTGCGCTATAGGCTGCATGATGCACAACTTCACTCCCGACATTCATGGAGAGGTCCCTCTTTGTAACCACGACAGCATGCAGTGCTGTACAGATGGGGCCAACGACATGCCGAATGGACCGTTCGGAATTGTCATCAGGTTCTCTTCACCAATGAGCGTCGCTTATGCCTTCAACCAAACAATCGTCGGAGACACGCGGTCCAGCGAGTGCAGCAAGGCGGAGGTTCCCTGCTGTTTTTGGGCGTCATTATGTGGGGCCGACGTAGGAAGCTGGTCGTCGCGGAAAGCGCCGTAACGGCTGTACGATACGTCAATACCATCCTCCGACCGATTGTGCAACTATATCGGCAGCATATTGGCTAGGCACTTATCTTCATTGACAACAATTTGGGCCGCCGCCGTGCACATCTTATGACTGACTTCCTTTAGGATAACGACATCGCTCGGCTAGAATTGCCAGCATGTTCTCCAGATATGAATCCTATGCAACATGCCTGGGATAGATTGAAAATGGCTGTTTATGGACGACGCGACCAGCCAACCACACTGAGGGATTTACGCCGAATCGCCGTTGAGGAGTGGGGCAATCTAGACCAACTGTGCCTTGATGAACTCGTGGATAGTATATCACGACGATTACAGGCATACATCAATGCAAGTGGAAGTGCTACTGGGTATTAGAGGTACCGGTGTGTACAGCAACCTTAACCACCACCTCTGAAGGTCTCGCTGTATGGAGCAACAACATGCAATGCGTGGTTTTCGTTAGCAATCAAAAGGGCGGAAATGATGTTTATGTTGATCTCTATTCCAATTTTCCGTACAGATTCTGGA
This sequence comes from Schistocerca gregaria, assembly GCF_023897955.1. Lineage (NCBI taxonomy): Eukaryota > Metazoa > Arthropoda > Insecta > Orthoptera > Acrididae > Schistocerca > Schistocerca gregaria. Next base: position 338,027,101 of record NC_064926.1, on the reverse strand, counting down.
ACTCTCAGAACCGAAGTGACGCAAAACATTTTTTTTGATGCGTGTAAGAAGATTTTATTGTTGGCATAATCGGGTGTGACTCAGTTCTTAAGAATTATTAAAGCAATACCTGTGTTCTTGGAAACTGTTATCTGCAGACATTGTCAACTAGTATACAGTGATGGAAATACGGTTCTGCCTTGAGCAAACACATAATGTTCTTGTTTATCATCCAAATAAGTTAATGAAATGTTTTACCATTGTTAGTGGTTCATTTGTTTTCTGTCAACACGCATATAATGAATTTTCGGTTGGAACCGTATACATTATTGAGATTACGGTGTTTACTTTTATAAAATTAACATAGAAGGTTTATTTTCATCACATACTGAAGCTGCTGTTGCTGTTTAACATGTTCAGTAGAAGTGATATTTGATTCAGTTTGTCATCTTCAGGTAATCAGTATATTATTTTTATTTTTATGTATGTATATTTACAAAATATTAGGCCATAAACGAAACTATTTTTTCCCATTTATCTAATGTTAGGTTGTAGTATTGTCACTACTTTATATTCTGCTGCCAACAATATTTGTTATCTGTTCTTTAACGATAGTTTTTTGAAATTATAAATTATATGAAAATAATAAATATATAAAAATTTATTGGAGAAGGAAGGGAAGTAATGAATGAATACAAAACACTTTGAGATGGAATGCTAATATCTTTAAAGAACTACCTGAAGCTCTAGTAAAGCACACAGACACACACACACAAAGACCCCTTCACCACCCCCTCCAGTCAAGAAAGCCCGCTCTGATTGCAAAATTTGAAATTCGTGCCAAGAAAGGAGCAGGTGAATATCTGATAAACATTAACAATGTGTGTTTTATAGAATATAATTTATATAGTTTCTTGGGACTTAAAAAAGGAAAGTAAACACAAACTGAGTACACTAAATCTACATCCGATATCAAATGATAGTTAAAGGATAAAATAATTAATCAGTGGTGACAGACTAAGACAGGGTAATGACAATATTGAATTCTAAAATTATCAAATCTGGGGAAAAATGTGGCCTTCTAGCACAAGACGAATATTCTCGACCCAGACTTCTTTCTGCATTCCCGCATTTTTTATTATCCTCTCTAGAAGTAACTTATACAGGGTGGTCCAAAAAAACAAGATAGAAAGTATGTTAACGCCCCGATTGCACATGTATTGATATAAGTACAATTCTTCCACATTTTAATAGCACGTACATTGACATTTCAGGTGGATGCCTGATTACCGGAAATAAAGAAGAAGCAATATGGAACAACTGACCTTGTAAAAATGATTATCCTTCGTCAGAACATTTTATGAGAATAGTCGCAGTAAGACACAGTTCGACGGGCATGTCTGTCAGAGTTCAGAAAAAGAAGGACGCCTAGTGGAGTTGCATCCCTTCAACATCCAAATGTGGCAGCCACTCAATGAGGAAGAAAGATTTCGCAAACTACATGATCTAGGAATTTGAAAATGGTGCAATTACCGAACATAACATATAGTTCAGTGTTGAGATCCACTTTCAGATGAATGATTACGTGAACAAACGAAACTGTCGCCATTGGGGTAAGGAAAATCCTCATCTACGGGTCGTCTCGCCTCTGCAACCACATAGGGTCACGTTGTGGAGGTGTGCTACATTGTCGAAGAGTGGATCGTTCGTTCGATTATTAGTTTACAGTATGGTCACAGGAGTGGTGTACTGAGATTTGCTGGAGCGGGTTGTCTCACTATGACCCTCTGGTACCAGTTCATGCAGTATGGGGCTGGTCCCACTGAACTGCTACCTCTTCACGTGGCTTGAAATGACATTTCGTAAGCGTCTGATCTCACTGGATGCAAAGAAATTTACGGGCCACAGGATAGAGTTCAAATGGCTCTGAGCACTATGCGACTTAACTTCTGAGGTCATCAGTCACCTAGAACGTAGAACTAATGAAACCTAACTAACCTAAGGACATAACACACATATATGCCCGAGGCAGGATTCGAACCTGCGACCGTAGCGGTAGCTCAGTTCCAGACTGTAGCGCCTGGAATCGCACGGTCACTGTGGCCGGCCAGGATAGAGTCTTGATCTCAGTCCGTGTGACTTCCACATCTACATCTACGTCTACATACATACTCCGCAATCGACCATACGGTGCGTGGCGAGGGTACCTCGTACCACAACTACCATCTTCTCTCCCTGTTCCACTCCCAAACAGAACGAGGGAAAAATGACTGCCTGTATGTCTCCTTACGAGCCCTAATCTCTCTTATGTTATATTTGTAGTCTTTCAGCGAAATTTAAGTTGGTTGCAGTGAAATTGTACTGCAATGAGCCTCAAATGCTGGTTCTCTAAATTTCCTCAATAGCGATTCACGAAAAGAACGCCTCTTTTCCTCTAGAGACTCCCACCCGAGTTCCTGAAGCATTTCCGTAACACTCGCGTGACGATCAAACCTACCAGAAACAAATCTAGCAGCCCGCCTCTGAATTGCTTCCATGTCCTCCCTCAATCCGACCTGATAGGGATTCCAAACGCTCGAGCAGTACTCAAGAATAGGTCGTATTAGTGTTTTACAAGCAGTCTCCTTTACAGATGAACCACATCTTACCAAACTTCTACCAATGAACCGAAGACGACTATCCGCCTTCCCCACAAGTGCCATTACATGCGTGTCCCACTCCATATCGCCCTGCTATGTAACGCCCAAGTATTTGATCGACGTGACTGTGTCAAGCGCTACACTACTAATGGAGTATCCAAACATAACAGGATTCTTTTTCTTATTCATCTACGTTAATTTACATTTGTCTGTATTTAGAGTTACCTGCCATTCTTTACACCAATGACAAATCCTGCCCAAGTCATCTTGTATCCTCCTACAGTCACTCAACGACGACACCTTCCCGTACACCACAGCATCATCAGCAAACAGCCGCACATTGCTATCCACCCTATCCAATAGATCTTTTATGTAGATAGAAAACAACAGCGGACCTACCACACTTCCCTGGGGCACTCCAGATGATAGGACAGAACTATAGAACCCCCCCCCCCCCCCCCCACCAAGTCACTGGAGGATCTGAAATCGGCCATCGGAAGTGTGTGAGTCGGTCACACTCCAGCGTGTCATAACAGATTCGAAATCGGTTGTGTACCACTGTAGTCGGGGACAGCGGACATTTCCAGCATCTTGTACATTAAATATCATTCATATATGTATTTAGTACAGTAAGGTTCATGTTCTTGCATTTTGTCGTTTTTTTCACCACGATCGCTTACTTTCTATCACCTTTCTTGGAACACACTATAAAACTGGTATTCTCGCGTCTCCGTCTCCAGATCAACAACGCTCAGTTCCAGGAGATGTTTTAAACCAGGGGTCTCCAAACTACGGCCCGTGGGCCGAAACCGGCCAGCGAGGGCGGGCAAACCGGCCACGTTAGCTGGCGGGACATCCCTGGTATCCGGCCCGCCAAATATTTGATGTGGTGCGTATACTGTCAGCAATTGAGTTTCGAGGCCTATCGTGACCAGTACACCGCGACATTGTCGGAGCTCTATCTTTACAAAGTGGAAGGTCATGGTTAAACTTGTGGCTATCCACAATAAACAGCAGACCATTCTCCGTGCGATAATGAAAAATAAAAAAGGTTAACAGACTAGTTTGGCGAAAACATTCTTAGTAAAAATTTCTTTTCATTTTATTCTACTCGCGAGTCTGGTGCAAGTCTTTCAAATGGACGCCACTTCGACGACTATCCTTAGTAATCAATCATTATGGAAGATGCTTCTTAAGCAAGGTTTCACTTTCTTGACGTATTTCGATGTTCAGATTTTCCTTGTCTCTTCACCTACTAGTAAAGCGCATAAGACACTAAAAAACTCGTGAGACACTCGCAACCTAGACACATTCACGCAACAGAACTATCAAATATATGCTCTGGCTCCGCTACTCGCTAGAAGACTACATAACTAAACTTATTGTTGCGCCGCTTGAAATAACAATGCGTTGTCATACTCTACCTCTGTTACGCCTTGTAGTAATGCTGTTGCTATAAATGAGTTTGAGATTTCGTTAACTTTGCAGGACGCTTTCTTGAAGAATGTGGAGTGACATACTTTCGTGTCGGTGAAATTCGCCAGAATAAAATGTGCCAGAAATTCGGTCAGGTACGTCCACCAATCAAAATTATGTAAATAAATAAAAATCGTAGTTAGTTTCAGTGCTAGCTATTCCCACAACCTTAGATTTTTGCAATTTCATCTTTCCTTTAGCCTTACATTACGGTGATGATGGAGTGCTAGGCTTCTTTAATCCCACTTGGTAGATCTTGGCCCGTATGACTTGGTGGAGGAATCAATGTGGCCCGCAGACTAAAACGTTTGGAGACCCCTGGCTTAAACAGCAGATTGCCCTCAGCTACCTAGGTCCAGGCAGCGGGTGCGGCTGGAGGTCTGGGTCTGGGTCTGGGCCAGCTCGTGGGGAATGCCGCCCGCTGTGCCGCCACGTGTCGCGTGATGTGCGGCAGCTGAGGAATCTCGGGTCCGGTCAGCCAGCTCAGGCAGACCCCGCACGGATTGCAGGGGGCGCCCCACACGCAGACGTTCCCACGAGGCGCGCCCACCGACGCCCGCCTAACGGGGAGATGAGGCTCGCTTCACGCCATCTTAAGTACAAAAAGCAGGCGCCAACAAAAGTGCTCAGTTGACAACGCGAGTTTGTACCCAATACCTACTGTGCTTTATTTGATGTTTTACATTAATTATTGAACGCTTCTCGAATGTATATCTTGCTCTGTCGTTATGTAGCATAGCATGCGTCACATATTTCTTCCATTTACTTACGTTGTTGTTCGCGTATGATTCTCCCTTTTCTATTTATGAAATACATTTCATTTACAAGAAAATCATATTAAACGACTGTTATAATACTTCATTATACTTTTCTAGGAACGGCGTGTTGTAGAGTACATGAGGCCCTCTGGCAGCTACGTTGCTCCTACATTTCGCCCATGCTACATTCTGTTGACGGTGTCAATAGATGTCGCTGATTACTTACTTTAGTCTTTTGTTTCCATCTTTTCCGCAAATTTCTCTAGCTATTCTGTCAACTCCATATTATTTCTTTAGTTCCCTAAGCTGTTTCTTGTCTATGATACTATTTTTATTTAAGACGACAATTTGAACTTTAGCTTCATTCGTGTCTTTATTTATTAATGTTGCCACTGTAGTAACTTACACAGTTGGCGAGCCCATTATAAACTTTACCTCTTCATTAACTACATTCTGCACAGTTTTATAATTGACAAATATATGTAGACTTAATCTAACGACCTTACACCACAAACATATGTTGTGGCAACTGTACTACATTGTGTTATAAACAGTAGCCCTATGACCAGTACGACTCCGCCGGTACCGTGGCCTGGTTTACACCACATTAAAAAAAAAAAAAAGTTCAAATGTGTGTGAAAACTTATAAGACTTAACTGCTAAGGACTTCAGTCCCTAACTCCCTAAGCTTACACACTACTTAACCTAAATTATCCTAAGAACAAACACACACACCCATGCCCGACGGAGGAATCGAACCCCCGCCGGGACCAGCCGCAAAGTCCATGACTACAGCGTCGGACACCGATCGGCTAATCCCGCGCGGCCCATATTTTAAAGAATGGTTCAAATAGCTCTAACCACTATGGGACTTAGGTCGTCAGTCTCCTGGACTTTCTTGTTGTTGTTGTTGTGGTCTTCAGTCCTGAGACTGGTTTGATGCTACTCTCCATGCTACTCTATCCTGTGCAAGCTTCTTCATCTCCCAGTACCTACTGCAACCTACATCCTTCTGAATCTGCTTAGTGTAGTCATCTCTTGTTCTCCCTCTACGATTTTTACCCTCCACGGTGCCCTCCAATACTAAATTGGTGATCCCTTGATGCCTCAGAACATGTCCTACCAACCGAACCCTTCTTCTGGTCAAGTTGTGCCACAAACTTCTCTTCTCCCCAATCCTATTCAATACTTCCTCATTACTTATGTGATCTACCCATCTAATCTTCAGCATTCTTCAGTAGCACTACATTTCAAAAGCTCCTAGTCTCTTCTTGTCCAAACTATTTATCGTCCATGTTTCACTTCCATACATGGCTACACTCCATACAAATACTTTCAGAAATGACTTCCTGACACTTAAATCAATACTCGATGTTAACAAATTTCTCTTCTTCAGAAACGCTTTCCTTGCCATTGCCAGTCTACATTTTATATCCTCTCTACTTCGACCATCATCAGTTATTTAGCTCCCCAAATAGCAAAACTCCTTTACTACTTTAATTGTCTCACTTCCTAATCTAATTCCCTCAGCATCACCCAACTTAATTCGACTACATTCCATTATCCTCGTTTTGCTTTTGTTGATGTTCATCTTCTATCCTCCTTTCAAGACACTATCCATTATGTTCAACTGCTCTTCCAAGTCCTTTGCTGTCTCTGACAGAATTACAATGTCATCGGCGAACCTCAAAGTTTTCATTTCTTCCCCATCGATTTTAATACCTACTCCGAATTTTTCTTTTGTTTCCTTCACTGCTTGCTCAATATACAGATTGAATAACATCGGGGAGAGGCTACAACCCTGTCTCACTCCTCTCCCAACCACTGCTTCCCTTTCATGCCCATCGACTGTTATAACTGCCATCCGGTTTCTGTACAAATTGTAAATAGCCTTTCGCTCCCTGTATTTTACCACTGACACCTTCAGAATTTGAAAGAGAGTATTCCAGTCAACATTGTCAAAAGCTTTCTCTAAGTCTACAAATGCTAGAAACGTAGGTTTGCCCTTCCTTAAACTAGCTTCTAAGATAAGTCGTAGGGTCAGTATTGCCTCACGTGTTCCAACTTTTCTACGGAATCCAAACTGATCTTCCCCGAGATCGGCTTCTACTAGTTTTTCCATTCATCTGTAAATAATTCGCATTATTATCTTTTAGCTGTGGCTTATTAAACTGATAGTTCGGTAATTTTCACATCTGTCAACACCTGCTTTCTTTGGGATTGGAATTATTATATTCTTCTTGAAATTGAGGGTATTTCGCCTGTCTTGTACATCTTGCTCACCAGATGGTAGAGTTTTGTGAGGACTGGCTCTCCCAAGACCGTCAGTAGTTCTAATGGAATGTTGTTTACTCCGGGGGCCTTGTTTCGACTCAGCTCTTTCAGTGCTCGGTCAAACTCTTCACGCAGTATTGTATCTCCCATTTCATCTTCATCTACATCCTCTTCCATTTCCATAATATTGTCATCAAGTACCTCGCCCTTGTATAGACCCTCTGTATACTCCTTCCACCTTTCTGCTTTCCCTTCTTTGCTTAGAACTGGGTTTCCATCTGAGCTCTTGATGTACATACAAGTGGTTCTCTTATCTCCAAAGGTCTCTTTAATTCTCCAGTAGGCAGTATCTATCTTACCCCTAGTGAGATAAGCCTCTACATCCTTACATTTGTCCTGTAGCCATCCCTGCTTAGCCATTTGGCACTTTCTGTCGATCTCATTTTTTAGACGTTTGCATTCCTTTTTGTCTGCTTCATTTACTGCATTTTTATATTTTCTCCTTTCATCAATTAAATTCAATATTTCTTCTGTTACCCAAGGATTTCTACTAGCCCTCATCTTTTTACCTTCTTGATCCTCTGCTGTCTTGGCTACTTCATCCTTCATAGCTACCCATTCGTCTCCTACTGTATTTCTTTCCCCCATTCCTGTCAATTGCCCCCTTATGCTCTCCCTGAAACTATCTACAACCTCTGATTCTTTTAGTTTATCCAGGTCCCTTCTGCTTAAATTCCCACCTTTGTGCAGTTTCTTGTTTTAATCTACAGGTCATTGCCAATAGATTGTGGTCAGAGTCCACATCGCCCTTGGAAATGTTTTACAATTTAAAACCTGGTTCCTAAATCTCTGTCTTACCATTATATAATCTATCTGAAACCTGTCAGTATCTCCAGGCTCCTTCCATGTATACAGCCTTCTTTTATGATTCTTCAACCAAGTGTTACCTATGATTAAGTTGTTCTCTGTGCAAAATTCTACCAGGCGGCTTCCTCTTTCATTTCTTTGCCCCTGTCCATATTCACCTACTACGTTTCCATGTCTCCCTTTTCCTACTACCGAATTCCAGTCACCCATGACTTAAATTTTCGTCGCTCTTCACTATCTGAATAATTTCTTTTATTTGATCATACATTTCTTCAATTTCTTCGTCATCTGCAGAGCTAGTTGGCATATAAACTTGTACTACTGTAGTAGGTGTGGGCTTCATATCTATCTTGGCCACTATAATGCGTTCACTATGCTGTTTGTAGTAGCTTACCCGCATTCCTATTTTCCTATCCATTATTAAACCTACTCCTGCATTACCCCTATTTGAATTTGTGTTTATAATACTGTAGTCATCTGACCAGAAGTCTTGTTCCTCCTGCCACCGAACTTCACTTATTCCCACTATATCTAACTTTAACTTATCCGTTTCCCTTTTTAAATTTTCTAACCTACCTGCCCGATTAAGGGATCTGACATTCCACGCTCCGATCCGTAGAATGCCAGTTTCCTTTTTCCTGATAACGACGTCCTCTTGAGTAGTCCCCGCCCGGAGATCCGAATGGCGGACTATTTTATCTCCGGAATATTTTACCCAAGAGGACGCCGGTTGGTCAGTCAGTGTGCTCCCTGCCGCCGTTGGATAAGCAGCTGCAGCAGCAAGTCCTATAACCCTACCTTACTTATTTGTTATATAGTTTAATTAATTTCTTTGCGTGTTTTTGGGTACTTGCATTGTTTAATTCATATATTTCGGGCGTATTATAGTATTTGACAGTTGTAGCATCGCGCTTTAGTGTTTACTTCGTAGATTCTTATTCAAATTGCGTGTGAGTTTCGTATAGGAGGTCCAATTTCGAGTCTTAGTTACTGTAATCGTAAATTCAGCAGATTGTAGCGCAGTCGTTAGGCATTTGTACAGGTTAGTTGATACATTCTTTGCGTGTTACACTAGATCGCGTGTTGCACGGACTCGTGTTTCGGCAACTGTTGTTCAACATCGATTGGAATGGTCAGGGACTGCGATTTCTGTGATCGGATGAGGGCTGACTTGGTATCCCTTTGCTCACAGCTGCAATCGGCGCTGACTTCGGTCGTGCAGCTTGAGGCTGTTGCCAATGGGCACCACTGTGGGGAGCCGGACTTGGGTATCACGGGGTTGTCAACCTCGTCCCGTCTGTCCCCGGATCGGCCTGCCGCTGTGGTTGCCCCGGTTGCTGCCATCAGTGGGGCTGAGCCCTCGCCTGTGGTTGATTGGGAGGTCGTTCCAAGGCGTGGCAGGCAGCGAAAGGCGTCCCCGGAGGCTGATCAGAAAGCCTCCCCGGTGCGTCTGACAAACAGGTTTCAGGCACTGTCTCTGGCTGAGCCAGATGCAGCTGCCTGCCCTGTTTCAGAGGATCATTCTCAGCCTTCAAGGTCCGGGTAATCGCAGAGGGTGGGCTTACTGGTAGTTGGGAGCTCCAATGTTAGGCGCGTAATGGGGCCCCTTAGGGATACGGCGGCCTAGGGGGGGGGGGGGGGGGGGGGGGGTGAAGAAATCCAGTGTGCACTCCGTGTGCATCCCGGGAGGAGTCATTCCTGATGTGGAAAGGGTCCTTCCGGATGCCATGAAGAGCACAGGGTGCAGCCAGCTGCAGGTGGTGGCACATGTCGGCACTAATGACGTGTGTCGCTTTGGATCTGAGGAAATTCTCTCTGGATTCCAGCGGCTATCTGATTTGGTCAAGGCTGCCGCTCTTGCTTACGAGATGAAGGCAGAGCTCACCATCTGCAGCATCGTTGACAGAACCGACTGCGGACCTTTGGTGTAGAGCCGGGTGGAGGGTCTGAATCAGAGGCTCAGACGGTTTTGCGACCGTATTGGCTGCAGATTCCTTGACTTGCGCCCTAGGGTGGTGGGGTTTCGGGTTCCGCTGAATAGGTCAGGAGTTCACTACACTCAGCTGGCGGCTACACGGGTAGCGGAGGCTGTGTGGCGTGGACTGGGCGGTTTTTTAGGTTAGAAGGCCTCGGGAAAGTGCGGGATGGGCTGTAATGTCAAAGGGTGCTTGGCAATTACAGGTCGTGCTTGGATCAAGGAACAGTCGGGATTATAGTTGTAAATTGTTGTAGTTGCGCTGGAAAAGTCCCTGAGCTTCAAGCGCTAATAGAAAGCACAGAAGCTGATATCGTTATAGGTACAGAAAGCTGGCTAAAGCCTGAAATAAGTTCTGCAGAAATTTTTACGAAGTCTAAGACGGTGTTCAGGGAAGATAGATTAGGCAGAATTGGTGGTGGAGTGTTTGTGTCTGTCAGTAGTGGTTTATCTTGTAGTGAAGTCGAAGTAGATACTCCGTGCGAATTGGTATGGGTGGAGGTTATACTTAACAACCGAATTAAGTTAATAATTGGCTCCTTCTACCGACCCCCAGACTCCGATGATACAGTTGCGGAACAGTTCAGAGAAAGTTTGAGTCTCGTAACTAATAAATACCCCACTCATACGGTTATAGTTGGTGGGGACTTCAACCTACCCTCGGTATGTTGCCAAAAATACTTGTTCAAAACCGGTGGTAGGCAGAAAACGTCTTCCGAGATTGTCCTAGATGCTTTCTACGAAAATTATTTCGAGCAGATAGTCCACGAACCCACGCGAATTGTAAATGGTTGCGAAAACACACTTGACCTCTTAGCCACAAACAATCCAGAGCTGATAGAGAGCATCATGACTGACTGATACAGGGAATAGTGATCACAAGGTCATTGTAGCTAGGCTCAGTACCATTTCTTCCAAATCCATCAGAAACAAACGCAAAATAATTTTATTTAAAAAAGCAGATAAAGTGCCACTAGAAGCCTTCCTAAAAGACAATTTCCATTCCTTCCGAACTGACTATGCGAATGTAGACGAGATGTGGCTCAAATTCAAAGATATAGTAGCAACAGCAATTGAGATATTCATACCTCATAAATTGGTAAGAGATGGAACGGATCCCTCGTGGTACACAAAAAACGTGCGAACACTGTTGCAGAGGCAACGGAAAAAGCATGCGAAGTTCAGAAGAACGCGAAATCCCGAAGATGGGCTAAAATTTACAGACGCGCGAAATTTGGCACGTACTTCGATGGGAGATGCCTTTAATAGGTTCCACAACGAAACATTGTCTCGAAATTTGGTAGAAAATCCGAAGAAATTCTGGTCGTATGTAAAGTACACAAGCGGCAAGACGCAGTCAATACCTTCGCTGCGCAGTGCCGATGGTACTGTTATCGACGACTGTGCCGCTAAAGCGGAGTTATTGAACGCAGTTTTCCGAAATTCCTTCACCAGGGAAGACGAATGGAGTATTCCAGAATTTGAAACACGAACATCTGCTAGCATGAGTTTCTTAGAAGTAGATACCTTAGGGGTTGCGAAGCAACTCAAATCGCTTGATGCGGGCAAGTCTTCAGGTCCAGATTGCATACCGATTAGGTTCCTTTCAGATTACGCTGATACTATAGCTCCCTACTTAGCACTCATATACAACCGCTCGCTCACCGATAGATCTGTACCTACAGACTGGAAAATTGCGCAGGTCGCACCAGTGTTCAAGAAGGGTAGTAGGAGTAATCCATTTAACTACAGACCTATATCATTGACGTCGGTTTGCAGTAGGGTTTTGGAGCATATACTGTATTCAAACATTATGAATCACCTCGAAGGGTACGATCTATTGACACGTAATCAGCATGGCTTCAGAAAACATCGCTCTTGTGCAACGCAGCTAGCTAGCTCTTTATTCGCACGAAGTAATGGCCGCTATCGACAGGGGATCTCAAGTTGATTCCGTATTTCTAGATTTCCGGAAAGATTTTGACACCGTTCCTCATAAGCGACTTCTAATCAAGCTGCGGAGCTATGGGGTATCGTCTCAGTTGTGCGACTGGATTCGTGATTTCCTGTCAGGAAGGTCGCAGTTCGTAGTAATAGACGGCAAATCATCGAGTAAAACTGAAGTGATATCAGGTGTTCCCCAGGAAAGCGTCCTGGGACCTCTACTGTTCCTGATCTATATAAATGACCTGGGTGACAATCTGAGCAGTTCTCTTAGACTGTTCGCAGATGATTCTGTAATTTACCGTCTAGTAAGGTCATCCGAAGACCAGTATCAGCTTCAAAGCGATTTAGAAAAGATTGCTGTATGGTGTGTCAGGTTGCAGTTGACGCTAAATAACGAAAAGTGTGAGATGATCCACATGAGTTCCAAAAGAAATCCGTTGGAATTCGATTACTCGATAAATAGTACAATTCTCAAGGCTGTCAATTCAACTAAGTACCTGGGTGTTAAAATTACGAACAACTTCAGTTGGAAGGACCACATAGATAATATTGTCGGGAAGGCGAGCCAAAGGTTGCGTTTTATTGGCAGGACACTTAGAATTTGCAACAAGTCCACTAAAGAGACAGCTTACACTACACTCGTTCGTCCTCTGTTAGAATATTGCTGCGCGGTGTGGGATCCTTACGAGGTGGGATTGACGGAGGACATCGAAAGGGTGCAAAAAAGGGCAGCTCGTTTTGTATTATCACGTTATAGGGGAGAGAGTGTGGCAGATATGATACACGAGTTGGGATGGAAGTCTTTACAGCATAGACGTTTTTCGTCGCGGCGAGACCTTTTTACGAAATTTGAGTCACCAACTTTCTCTTCCGAATGCGAAAATATTTTGTTGAGCCCAACCTACATAGGTAGGAATGATCATCAAAATAAAATAAGAGAAATCAGAGCTCGAACAGAAAGGTTGAGGTGTTCGTTTTTCCCGCTCGCTGTTCGGGAGTGGAATAGTAGAGAGTTAGTATGATTGTGGTTCGATGAACCCTCTGCCAAGCACTTAAATGTGAATTGCAGAGTAGTCATGTAGATGTAGATGTAGATCATCATTTAACCATACAGTAAAGCTGCATGTCCTAGGGAACAATTACGGCTGTAGTTTCCCCTTGCTTTCAGCCGTTCGCAGTACCAGCACAGCAAGGCCGTTTTGGATAATGTTACAAGGCCAGATCAGTCAATCATCCAGACTGTTGCCCCTGCAACTACTGAAAAGGCTGCTGCCCCTCTTCAGGAACCACACGTTTGTCTGGCCTCTGAACAGATACCCCTCCGTTTTGGTTGCACCTATGGTACTGTTATTTGTATCGCTGAGGCACGCAAGCCTCCCCACCAAATGCAAGTTCCATTGTTCATGGGGGGGGGGGGGGGGGGGGGCGAGGTTCACATCTACTAAAGTGGTAATAATTTTTCATTATGTCGTATTTTACTGTTTTAAGATCTTATTTGTTCATTGGTTGTATCTCACTTCGCCTGTTTTGCTGCAGATCTGAGGACGGTAATTGCTGATCAAAACCAGTACATTTAGGAGTAATAATTTTGGTATCATAGACGTAAACAGAAGAAATTATTTTCAAATATCACAGTTCCCGCGAGAAAAAAATTTTAAAAAATACGTTTTTCCTTCTGTACATCACTTATTTATCCCAAAAAACTGAGAATTCCTTCTGATAACGCACTGTAATACTGCCACCTCACCACTGCAAAAAGGACCAACACAAATTAGAAAATCAATATTTTATTAAAAACTTTCTAAGTGCAATACAAACATACTTACAGCTTCTAAGTGCCAATAAGTAACGTTTTGTTACAGCTGCCGTTAATACAAGGACAAAATTTTAATTTCTATTATTTTTTTGATAATTCAGGTTAGTTATCATTAAACTTTGTCTACATGAGAGAACTCCCAAGATAAACGAGTGATCGTAAGACAAAAATATTTCGTGGAAACGTTTTAAGTATATGCACGAAGAAAATAATGAATAAACTACGAAAGAATTTCTTAAATTTCCATACGAGATGGTGACATTTGTTAATTCCATATCATTAAACTTTCTGGTAGATTAAAACTGTGTGCCGGATCGACACTCGAACTCGGGACCTTTGCATTTCACGACGTTTGCCTTTCGCGAGCAAATATTCTACCGACGGAGGTATCGAAGCACCCTCCATGAGCCATCCCCAAAGCTTTGCTTCCGCCAGTACCTCGCCAGCTGTGACGAAGGGTCAGGAGACGTGCTTGGGTAGCTAAGCGGGTAGGGCACTTCCCCGTGAAAGACAAAGGCCCCTAGATCGAGCCCTGGGCCAGCACACAGTTTCGTATCAGAGGACATTCCGCCGCAGAGTGAAAATTTCATTCACTGATTGCATACCATGTTTACGTTCTACCATGTTTACGTAGCGTTTGCAACGGCAGGCTGGAACGGTACTAGGAACTGCTCGACTGCTGCCCGAAACAATGATGGGCAGTGGAATATTCAGCTGCCGTGACACAGCTCGTATATTGCTTGAAGATAGCACGTAGCCTCCAGCATTCTCAGACATGAGAACAGTAACTTATTCACAGTTTTTGGCTCCATCGGCAGTCGGCGTCTCCCAGGGGTAATTCCCGAATCGTCAGTTCATTGGAACTTCTGAATCATGTTCTTGAACCCCGATGCGCAGAGAGAACCTCTCCGTGTTCTTTTAACGCGTCGACAGTCGCGAAGAGCAGCACCAGTATTGCTGCTGTTTTGATAAAACAGCTTCACGAGTGAAGCGCTGATCACCTTGTCCATAGCCGTGTAGACTCACTGAAGCTTGTGTTTCAATCCTACGTCGCCATGTCAGTCCCAACTGTAACGGCAAGTGTTTGTATTGTCATCATTTCATCATCACCGTCCGCAGCTCGTACACTAGATCGCGTGTTCGTATTCTAAAGAACTAAAGAGAAGGTTAAGAAAACATAAACCATAAATACTTGTCCGATATTATCTAGGTATCGAAATTTTAGATACTGGTATGGATGTTAAATACAGTAACGAATGTGGCACTGAAATGTCCCTAGTTAGACAATGATAAGTGAAGCACAATGTTATCTATTATAGAGCAAGTGATACTGAAACTAGAATCCAGTGCTCAAGGGGAAGGCACAGTTGGCCTTCGAGTCATTCAGGTGTCTTACCCACGAGGGCGAAATGACACAGGTAGCGACAGAGCAAAGCGGCGACAGCAGTGGAAAGGGACAGGGACCCGACAGCGTGCTGTCCTCTGTCCGTGTCGAGGCGAGCCAACACCGCAGTGTGCAGCGGCGGAGGCGGCGGCCTGATCGGAACTACGTACGGGCGCTGATGACAGCGTAGTCGAGCGCCCCACAAACCAAACATCATCATCAGCATCATTTGGTCTGTGTTAAACTTTGGATTACGTACGGGCGCTGATGACAGCGTAGTCGAGCGCCCCACAAACCAAACATCATCATCAGCATCATTTGGTCTGTGTTAAACTTTGGATTACGTACGGGCGCTGATGACAGCGTAGTCGAGCGCCCCACAAACCAAACATCATCATCAGCATCATCATATAACGACAAGTAACGGCACTAACACTACCCTACAGAGCACAGTCTGAACACCTTACGTTAAACAGTTTTCCTTTTACAACAGCTGAGTTACAACCGCCTTAGATAGAACACTGCAATAATATGAGTGTTGGAACTTTAATAGTGGATATTACTTATGTACAGCTCGTACAAAATAGATACGTGTTTCAAAGTTTTTCTGACATTCAAAGTTGTCACCAGCATTGTGTATAGCCCGTTGCCAGCGATGTGGTAGTCGTAGGATACTGTTAGCAGTGTCAGTTGACAGTTCGAGCGTCGCGGTCTATTGCCGACGAATTTGTAGCACTTCTGAAGCGAATGCCGTGAAGTGTTTCCTTCAGTTTAGAAATCGAGTTGAACGTACGAGGGCTTCAGAAAGGGGAGTGCAGTAGGTGGTATAGCACTTGCCAACCGCATCATTCAAACAAATTAGTAACAGCTTGCACTATACGTGCTTGAGCATTGTCCTTCAAAATGATGGTCAGGTGCTGCAGAGAGTGTCATAACTTCTGTCTCTAATCTGGTCGGAGGTTGTCTTCAAAAAATGAACAGCATAGAGACGGAAGTGTAGGACCTGACCATTAATTTGGAGGACAATGCTGAAGCACGTACAGTGCAAGCTGCTACTAGTTTGTTTGACTGATGCGGCTGCTAACTGCTATACCACCCACTGCATTCCCCTGACTGAAGCCATGGTAAGTTCAACTCGATTTCTAAACTGAAGGAAACATTTCACGATTTTCGCTTCAGAGCTGCTACAAATTCGTAGGGCAATAGACCAAGCGGCTCGGACTGTCAACACGACGTACACTGCTAAGAGTATCCTACGACTTCCACATCGCTGGCAACCGGTTATACACAATTCTGGTAACTACTTTGAAGATCAGTAAAACTTTGAAACATTATCTATTTTTTACGAGCTGTGAATATATTGTTGCCACTATTAAAGTTCCAACCCTCGTATTTTACTAGTAAATCTGAGGTAAACAGAAACATTTTCTCGTTCTTTTCCATTTTTTTATTTTCACAATATAAAAACAAAATATTTTCATGAAAAGGAAAACCCTCAGTATTGACTTCCCCATCTTACACAGCTCCATTATTGAAAACAGATATTGTAGAGTTCACTGTAAAAATCCCAATGCTCTTGAGACAAAAATGGTTACATCTTCTACATGTCCTTCTGTTTCACAACTGATAACCATGCCTGAATTAAGACATGGAATACACCAGCCATGGTCTTTCTTCTTTTGAGCACAAGGAAGTTTTTCCATTCTTCTCTTTCAAGATAACAATTTTTGACTACCACTTGAGATGATCGAGTATTAAGGACTTCTACCACACAGCTGGTGATGATCTTACACGCCTGCATTTACTACAAAATTTTAGCAGCATCTTTAAAATCAACGAAGTAATTCGCAATGGAATTACATGGAGTGAGTCCATAGTTCCAGCTGACCCATTGATCTTGAATAAATATTACGGAAAAAGGACTTTGACTCATGGCATGTGGAACTGAGTGGAGCGCTGCTTCGTAGAAAGACCTTGCTACTTCTAGCAATGCAGCTTTGAAATATTTTCTGCGTGATTTGGCACTTTTAAAGAGTCTGTAGACAGAGCACCGAGAACATAGCAGAACTGGAAAAGCGTTAAGGACAAAATGGCAGACGTCATCCATTTCCACTCCTGAAATAAATAAGGAATTCGACTAAAATGTAGTTTCCAATTAGCCCTTATACAGGGTGTTAATGATTACTCCCTCTGCTCGATGCAGTGTAGTCGGAAAACTCTTTGCTGTACGGATACCTAATCTTATTGGAATGATGTTCTAGGATTTGCTTTGTTAGTAGTGTTAATGTCGGGACTTGTTAGTTGTCGGTACTGGTATGGTGACGTAGAATTGAAACACAAGCATCAGTGTGTATTACAGTTGCAGACTGTCATTATGAGTCTGAAAAACTGTGAGCTAGGCCTTAAATGTAAAGATGTTTTTTGAAAGAACACCAATAGTACTGGTACTCTTCGCGACTGTCGAAGCATTAAAGGAATGAAGAGAAGTCCTCTTTCCCCACGGGGTTTAAGAACATGATTCGGATGTTTGAATTTACTGTCGATTTGAGAATTCCTCCAAGGTGGGGCCGACTACCAACTGCGCCACAATTTGTTTACGAAGTTACCGTTCTCATGGCTGAGAATGCTGGAAGGAATGTGCGACCTTCAAGCAGTGAAGGGGGTGTGTCACGACAGCTTAACATTCTATGGTCTATCGTTGTTTTGGATAGTAGTAGAGTAATCAGTAGTGCAGTTCCAGCTTATCGTTGATGCAGATGGTCGTCACAATGAGCAACGTTTCCAACCTGGAGCATGAGCATACACAGCTAATAAATGCTATCTCTCACTTGGAACTTATTATGTGTCTCTTTCGGTTTGTCCGTTATGTTTCATCCGTATGTCCTTACAAATGCTTCCTAAAATTTTTATTGTGCTACGATTACGATGGTCGTAAGTACCGTCTCAAGTAGCGAACGTTTAGTTATAATGACTCCTTATTTATGAAAATTATCCTATGTCTATATCAGTGCTACCTTTTTTGTGGTTTATTTTTCCTCTTCTATACTTTTCAGTCATTTGTACTGTGACCTACCTTCTTCACTGTTCACAGTTTTCATTAGTTATTTCTTTCCACGCTCAAGTTAATTACTCAGCTTTCTAAACAAGTTTTCCTGGAGATAATGACATTGGACTCATCTGAAGTACACACAGGGCACTTCTGTGTTGGTGAAACATTCAATCGTGAAGAAAGGGGTTGAATGTTTCATTCACGACGATATGCCACACAGTACAATCTCATATTACGCAGGGATGATGGAGGAATTCGGTTATTTACTGTTTTACCTCCTTTTCTCAGGAAACGCAGGGAAAACAAAAATGTAGACATACAGAAGGGAATTTGAAACATCGTTCACTGGAAGACAAGCCCACAGTCTTAATCAATGGACAGTCTCAACTTCGAACGAACTTCCAGGGATGATAAAGAAGCATAGTTGAATCTGTTTGAGATGAGGACCAGTGGAAGAAAAAAAATGAAGTTTACGAAGTCGAACGGATTGTGGAGTACGTGTGTTTACGAATCGCTTGCAGATGAATCACTCAGCAGCAGAGTGCGCGCTGCTTTACAACTTTGTGGCACGTTAAAACCATGTACCAGGAAGTTCTCCACGAGCGCAAACTCTGCTACAGAGTGATAGGTTCGTCCTAGATAAATTCCCTTATAGGTATCTTTGCTATATTTTTTCGAGGCGCGGTTTTCAGCAAGGTATATAGGCGAACTTCTGCAAACTCCGTAAGACCAGTGGTAGAGGCAAAACGACTCGGAAGGAGGATCGTCAGTGACACGGGGATTGCTGTCGGGAAGATTTTTGCCCGCAAAAGGCAAAGCATCTAGTCCGACGCTGTGCGGTACACGAATTCAATCTGCGGTAAAGTCTGTCCACTAATATATTGATTTACTAACTGACAAACCCAGTACTGCCCCGGTAATCGTTTTGCCAGTTTTCTATTAGAAACAATAACCAAAACCGGAATTAGTTTGTAGTGCAATAATGAAAAAAATTCATTTCCATGTATTCTTGATAATACGTCTGAAATTATGAAATAGTCGAAGGAAAAAATACGCATACAGTACAGATGTTTTAGTACTGTACCCAAATTACAAAAAATAGTAAGAGAAACACCAACTCTCTGTAATTTTTATTTAACTCAGAACTTGACTGTAACAATATTTGTAGTCAAATACCCAGAAGCTGCTGAGTGATCCCGACTTAGACTAAAAAAATAAATAAAATAAAATAAATATAAAAAATAAAAATAAAAAATAAAAATAAAAAATGAGAGAGAGAGAGAGAGACGCCAACTCTACTCCCCAGTATTTAATACATTGCCCCATCACTCTTTAATTGTAATTACAAATGCAAGTCTTACTGGAAACAGCAGCGACTTGAAGTGAACTTTACTATGGCAACGCCTCCCCATAGTTCAATAGACGGCTATAGTTTCCCCTACAGCCGATTGCGCTTAGCAATCGAAAGCTGCCCGGTTTCAGGGACTTTCTTCAACAGAGTCGGCTGTGATAGTGTCTTAGTGGTAAACAATAAATGTATCAAATCTTTAAGCGTGGGGTGGCATTTTTTCACGCATGTCAGTGTTTATGATATCGTATGTATTAATATGTGTGTCGTAAAATGGTATATTTGTGCAGTTATATTCAGTGACATATGTGGATACTGAAACTTCTTGGCAGATTAAAACTGTGTGCCGGACCGAAACTCGAACTCGGGAACTTTGAGTTTCGGTCCGGGACACAGTTTTAATCTGCCAGGACGTTTCACATCAGCGCAAACTCCGCTGCGGAGTGAAAATCTCATTATATGGATACTATTTGAGAAATATGTTGCGAATACATGTAGGAGAGAAGTAGGAAATTTAAACGTAATGCCCGATGCGGGATTTTTTCACACATGTCAGTGTTTATGGCGTCATATGTCCTGATCTTTGTGTCATGCAACGACTTAATTTTGTAGATACATTCAGCTTCACATGTGGATAGTGCCTGAATAATGTGTTACGAATAGAGTCAGTAGAGAAGTAGTAATAAATTGAAACGTAATGCACAACGCGGCAGTTTTTCACTCATCTCAATGTTCATGACGTCATATCTCCTGAACGATGTGTGGAACCATGATATAAATTTGTTGGTGTATTTAATGGTACATATGTGTCTGCGAAATTTATTGCGAATAAAGTTAGTATGAGAGACGTAATGAATTTAAACGCCATGCATGATGCGGCATCATATTCAGCATCTCATTGTTTATGACCTTATATCTTAGGAAATATGAAAGGTATGTGATTCTTACCCCACAGCGATGGCTCGTTGACAGTAAGGGATATATGTATCAAATTTGGTTGTGTTGATCCAGTGGCTTTGGAGGAGATATGGAACATCCACATATACACACATATATACATCCATTTCTATAATATCTATGGACTATGGAAGTATTTAGTTGAGAGCGATAGAGAGGGAGACATGGAGAGAAAGAGAGAGAGAGAGGCAGAAGAAACGGTCGTTACTTTCGAAACCCTTACGCAAATAGGAAGTTACCAAACGAATAAACAGATTTACGACGGAAATAGTTCACAATGCTCTCAAGTAAAATCAGCAGTTCTTACTTGATAAGTAGTCATGTTTCACAACAGTTACCCATAAAAATATGAAAACTACAAAATAAGAAGATCGCAACATGAAAATGTGCCAATGTCTCATAAGCGAAGTGACCGTCCGACTTAGAGAGAGAGAGGGAGAGAGAGAGAGAGGGGGGGGGGGGGGGGGGGGCAGGGGGTATCACGTATAGGTTCTGATGACTGGATTTGCGAATATAAAGGTGTATGACACAGATGGCCGTATCTCCCGATTTTAGTGACTTAGAATCTTAAATATCATACACCACCGAGAAAGGCTGACCTCACTATTTGCCACAAATTTCAGCTTTATACCTCTACCAGTTCCTGGGTAAAAGAGGTCTTATCAGACGACCGTATCTTTGGAGATAAGTGGGCTTAACTGACGACCAGACAGATAGTAACAATGTATTTTTAGGTTATATTATTATAGATTACCGGTTTGTGGAATTTTTTCCTATACCTGTGCAGTGAAACCTGCTCCTTGACAAATTTCTTGATTCTAGGTTTTGATGAGTGAGTCTGTAAGTACCGAATTACAGTATGTGACATAGAGAGCCGTATATACTGATTCCCTTGATTTAGATGCTTAAGTTTTATTCACTGTTAAGGAATCTTAGACCTTTGAATTTAATACAAATTTCAACTTGATATCTCTACCCGTTCCCGAGAAAAAGGGGTCTTAACAGACGGATAAACAGATGAACAATGAAGTGATCCAATAAGGGATCCGTTTTTACCTATTGAGGTATGGAATCCTGAGAATGAAAGGAAACCCCATCATGACAGTAAAACGTCACCGAAGCATCTGGAAGATGCAGTTATCGATATGGACTATGAAGTGCAGAAAGGGAAGTTACAAAGTAATTTTTTGATAAAATGGAATTGATAACATGGTATGTCATGCGGTAATTCGTTTTCTGCATTTGAAAGTCGCCACGCTACACGTTCCGCGACTGCTCAAATATATTCACAAAACCTGCCGAACTGAGGCAGAGATGATGAAAATTTGGAGCGGTCTCAGGCCAGTCCCACTTGACTTCCTTACCCGTCCAATCACCATGGACAAGTGTTGGATTTATTGCAAGATGGCTTGATGTTAAACTCCAAGGTAAGCATAACAAGTGTCACAATAATATCCTGATGCCCCCCCCCCCAAAAAAAAAAAATGATGACTGGGGAAATCTATGACTACTAAATGAGGCACGAATCACAGTTACCTTAATTTATTCTGATGAAATAATTGGCAAAAGAAGACAAACTGTATAATGTTAACAGAAGAAGGCCTTGGAATATCTGTCATATTGGTCTGGATGAAGGATTCTAATGATCGCGCAACTGTATTAACTGTAATCGAATAGTGCCCTGTAATAGTCCTGAATGGTCGTAGATCAAAGCAGACTGTTCACTCACGTTAAAATACAAGTCTCCGGAATGAAGCTTGAAGTATCCGAATTACTATGACTTTAGTGTTCCTAACATCGTCGCAAGTTTGGAGCTCGATCTCATCATAAAACTGAAGTTGGAGGCTGAAATGGCTATAGAATCAGTCAGTGATATAACTACAAACTCTCACCAACGACTAAGTGCATATCAAAGCGATATCTTCCTATGCTCCCATTTCATCAGATCAGGCGGAACGGCAGGGCGGCTCTCGGCTAGGAAGTCTAGCGGCGGAGGCTACCGAAAATCGAGTGATTCCTGATCTAATGTTAATTAAAGAAACTAGTACTGCCGCGGTTTGCACATCTCATCAAATTCAGTTTTGTTGGGCTCCGGGTTTTCCGAAGGCCGACTAATACAAATGCTCCTTAGGAATGCGTATTCCGCTTTTTCTAGGAGGTTAACCAAAAACTTTCGTCCTATCATCTTCCACAGATGGAAGTCGCTTCACACTGTCTCCAGCTGTCTCTGTGGCCATTGAGGCGGCCTTTGTCATCACCGTCCCGTTTCTCTCCATAACCTGTAATTTACCTACACTATGTGATCAAAAGTATCCGGACACCTGCCTGAAAATGACTTACAAGTTCGTGGCGCCTTCCATCTGTAATGCTGGAATTCAGTATGGTGTTGGCCAGCCTTAGCCTTCCAATCTCGCAATCATACGTACAGACAGGTGCTGGGAGCTTTCTTGGGGAATAGCAGCCCTTTCTTCACGGAGTGCTGCACTGAGGAAGGTATCGGCGTCGGTCGGTGAGGCCTGGCAAGAAGTCAGCGTTCCAAAACAACCCAAAGGTGTTCTGTAGGATTCAGGTCAGGACTCTGTGCAGGAAAGCACATTACAGGGATGTTATTGTCGTGTAACCACCACGCCACAGGCCGTGCATTATGAACAGGTGCTCGATCGTGTTGAAATATGCAGTCTCTATCCCCGAATTGCTCTTCAACAGTGGGAGTCAAGAAGGTGTTAAAAAGATCAATATGCGTCTGTGCTGTGATAGTGCCCGCAAAACAACAATGGGTGCATTAAAAACACGGCCACACCACAACACAACCGCTTCCTAACTTTAACCTTGGCACTATACACGCTGGCAGATGACGCTCACCTGGCATTCGCCTTATTCACTCCCTGGCATCGGAGAGCCACATTGTGTACCGTGATTCGCAACTCCACACAATGTTTTTCCACTGTTCAATCGTCCAATTATTACGCTTCTTACAGCAGCCGAGGCGTCGTTTGGCATTTTCCGGCGTCATGTGTGGCTTATGAACAGCCGCTCGACCATGAAATCCAAGTTTCTAATCTCCCGCCTTACTTTCATGGTACTTGCAGTGGATCCTGATGCAATTATTGTAAAAACCTATGTTTTGTACTTAGAGTCTGTACATGACGCCAGTTGCAAAATGATTGAGTGGACGTTGTGGCCTATTTTACACCACATTTTAGATCTATATGACGATGCTAGGCTGAGTGTATTTATATATTTTGACGATGCCATTAGGGCTCTGTCACATTAGGACATGGTGTAGAATAGATCTTAAGACGGTCATTACTGACTGAAACCGGTCATCGTCAAAGGAGTTTATATTGTGATCAAAGACTCGAATAAAAAAGCATTTGACAGTACTGGATCTCTGTTCATATTCGCGATCATGTCGCAGCTAGTGAGAAACGTAATTTCCCTCTGTAGTGTTGTAGGTATGGACATAACTATTCTTCCAAAATTGTGATGGATTATCTTTGACGAATTTCATTGGCGAACATCTGTGTTGTGATGGCGCAGTTGAAACTACTGGCTCTTGAAGAAGTACGCACATGACGCCCGTGAGTGAGCACGACACATTATTCTCACTACTTTTGTGCAATCAGTACTTTCTATCTAAGTGCTGAGTTACCATAGAAAATTATTCCTTAAGATATTATTGAGTGAAAGTAAGCAAAATATGTCAGGAAGTTGATACGTTTGTTTCTAAGATTAGCAATTATATGAGGAGCAAAAGTAGAACTTAATTGTTTCAGAACTCGGTAATTTTCTTCTTCAATTTCAAAATTTCACGAATTTGTACAGCCAAAAATTTACAGCCTTCTACCTACTTACTGGCTCATTCTCACGTGGTACATCAGTTCTTGGTATAACACTGTCTGTTGCACAGAATCTGAATGTATTGTGGTTCTTAAAAATTTAAAGAGAGTCCATTTCAGAGTGCTGAATAAATCTGTGAAAAGTATCATTTACCAATTTCTCTGTTGCTTTCTCTCTAAATGGATTAATTGTAACTCTGGCATCATCTGCAAAGAGAACCAATTTTGCTTGTTGAATACGAAGTGGGAGGTCAGTCACATATATCAGCAGTAGGAGTGTGCCAGAAATTTAACCTTGTGGGAGGTCAGTCACATATATCAGCAGTAGGAGTGGGCCAAAAATTGAACCTTGTGGGACTCCACTTGAGATTTCATTTTTCAGCCACTAAAATTTTCTATCTTTCCGAGACTGAATCATTCAGCAAAACCTTGAGGTGTCTGACACCAGCTCTTGTCGTCATCGTCATTATGACCTTCCGTAGGGACGGCGTGTACGAGTTTAGGGAGAGTGTAATAGTCATGAATGTCAGGGACGGTACGGACGACCTGAAACGGTATTGGCCCACACACAATGAGCCGCGACCTGTACGGCGGCACATGTCTGTCACTGCCGACACGTGAGGGCCTTTCAGAGGACGAGGTCACACTCAGAGAATTTCAAGATCCCGGTGTCTTCCCGCTTCAAAGGAGGGCTCTCCTTCTGGGCACGTGCATGCTGGGGATGTCTGCTCCTGCTACCTGCACACACACACACACACACACACACACACACACACAAACGCGAGGGATGGAGCCCCGGGCCACCAGCGCAGAGCCGGCGGCGCCGACTACTGGAAACATGAGACTGCCGCTCGCTAGCTCTCTGTTCGCGTAAAAAGAACCGCCCGTCTGAAACGCCGACAAATAATTTGTTAAAGGGAAGAGACCTCTAGCGCGAGACGGAGGGATGCTTTCACTGAAAGAGGGTGGAAGAAATCTAGCTTCTCATTTCCACTTTCTCATACCGTTCCCTCCATCTGTGCATCGTTTCAATAATTACTGTGGTGCACTACACAATGAAGAAAGAGGGAAAGAGCCCGATAGTACTGAGGACTGCGGGAGTCCGCGAAATAGGGTCGGCCACTTAATTTGTAAAGGAATTTTTTCCTTCGCTCAAAATGAACCCTTTCCTTGCTGTGTGTGTGTGTGTGTGTGTGTGTGTGTGTGTGTGTGTGTGTGTGTGTGTGTGTGAGTGGGTGGGTGGGTGGGTGGTTCTTGGGGGGGGGGGGTTGGAGTTCAAGGAGAGAGAGAGAGAGAGAGAAAGAGAGAGAGTGAGAGAGGGAGGGAGAAAGTGAGTGAGTAGTATGTTAGGTGTATGTGTTGAGTGTAGGCAGTGTGGTGTGAGTAGCAGGAGGGTCGCGTTCCCTGAGCTCCATTTCCATGGAGATGAAATTCTGAGATGGAAATCAAAGGGGAAGAGAAATTGCCAAATAGGAGGGGAACAAGAATATTTAGAGAGAGGTTATAATAAAGGGGAGGGATTTGGGGTCACTAAAATAGGGAGTAGGTGGGCATGAGTGAAAAGAAATTATGAGGAGGTTCGGACTGGTCTCTGTTGAGCAACAGTACCGCGGGACCAACCCCTAACTGGTACGGAGACAAAAAATGGTTCTAGTGGCTCCGAGCACTATGGGACTTAACATCTTAGGTCATCAGTCCCCTACAACTTAGAACTACTTAAACCTAACTAACCTAAGGACATCACACGCATCCATGCCCGAGGCAGGATACGAACCTGCGACCGTAGCAGTCACGCGGTTCCGGACTGAGCACCTAGAACCGCGAGAGGTACGGAGACAAATGTTTCTTTTTTTCTGGTGTGCGACGGATCTACTCTTGTTAATAGCAAGTGAGCCAAGGCACCGAAAAAGTTAAACAGCCTAATTTGTATTTTCTTTTTTTATTTCACGGCATTGGACTGATCAAAAATGACGCAGTTATTGCTGCAAGTAATGCTACATTGAATTGTACGTTGGTCCAGGTTTTGAACTGTAACATACAAGAATTAATTACTGAGTGCAACGTTCAATTGATTGAACAGCCTCTCCGTAAAAGAATAAACAAGCTAAGCAGCGATCATAATTAAACAAACAATGGAAGAAATCAGCAAGGGAGGAACTGTCGAGGCGTTCATTGGGCGCCAGCTACCCTGGTTGCCATCGTAGGTGATTGCAGTGGATGCACGTATAGTGTGGTATCTGTAGTATTGTGATTGAAACTCAGTTCTGGAACCTATCTTGTTCCTTTTTAATAGCACCAGCGTAATGTTTAGAGTCTGACGGACGGATCATCATTTACTTGTCACCTGCGCTCACTGCATGAGACACACCAAAGAGGTTTGCAGTTTACTTCAAGACATTGGGGCAAAGTAGAGTAACGATGAAATTTACACCTCTGCCTCTACTTCTAGACAGCTGTCCGAAGAGGCTATCTTCTAATCGAACACAACATAAAATTCAACACCATTGCTGATTACTGGCAAAATATGGCATGAGTGAGTAGTTAGTAGCTTTGCGCAATGTCCATTTATGTTTACAACTGTAGAATCTAGTTATATTGCGTGTTTCTATAACTGCTGACGAAAGAAGTGACTCAACGAATTCATTATTATTTTGATCTTTATTAGTAGTAAAAGAAGCACCACTAAACTTTACGTCTGCAATCAGTCAACATATCACCAAGGCATGGTCCGGTGTGCTTGCTCTACAGCTACGGTTTATCCAATAACATTGCCAGACAGATACGTGCTCTAGATTTACTCGTCATCTCTTCCTGTGACCGAACGTTTACTGATTATTAATATTCAATTCTTCTTCGGTAATCGAACTGACTACCTCAAATTCGTGCGTAACTACACTGGGGTGCGATAAACATCTTGGGTATAGATATGAATCAAGGAAATCAGTTAGCAAAACCTGTATATAGACATCAACGATATCCATTTAGCGCGAAGTTTGTTAAATGACACAGAGATTTGTCATGATTTCATTTAAGCCTTTTACAAAACAAATGTGCTTGATTTTCCAATTATAAATATTTACATCCATTATCAGTAAGTGCTACTGCAGAAACAACCTTCTGAGTAACACTTGAACCTGAAAAAGTTCAGGAATGAGGTGGTTCAATGTCTTTGTAACACAGGGAGACGTGACAAAAACCGTGTAGACCAGAAAAATAAGAAACAAAAAAAAATGTACAAGAGTTATTTTCCCACCACAAGATGTATAAAGTGATTCTACTGACCACTTGTTTTATTGAAATTCCAAAAGAAATCGTTGTGGTGGGTTTATATTCGTTACTTCCACCACGTGTGTTGCATAGCTTTGTTTCTACAAAGGCAATAAATCAACATTTCAGCAAAAATAAGGACTGCAATTAAAGTATTAATACACGAGGAATAAAAATGAAAGAGCTGAATTCTTTCTATTATACGATCATGATTTCGGCTTCAGAGTGCCATCATCAAGTGTTTTAAGGGTCATATAGTGCCTATCTTGGAGATGGTTTACTCAGTGATAAAACAAAGCAGTAGGCTTTACCAGAAATATCGACCCTTAGGCAATGTGTCTAATAGTGTATTTTAAATACGACAGAATGCCATGTTAGGCACTGTATAACACTTAAAATACTTGATAATGGCACTTTGAATTCGATATCATAATCGTATAAATGTAACACTGCAAATAAAGAAAGAGTCTAAGGTCGGTACTGACTTTAAGAAAATATATTATGATTGGGCCCCGCATTACGAAACAAATATTTGAAGAGCTGATGTTTTTCCTTATTGCTTCGCGTAATACGCCATTTATGATCCTTATGGATCGGTTGGTCGTAATTGTATTGCTTGCTGCAGGAAGGTAACTAGTCAAAAATTTACGAATTTTAGTTTTTCACGATTACAGTTCTGAATGGACAGGGATCTAATTTGAAAAGTGTTGGTGGAAAGAGGAAAGATACTACAGCGTCTATGACGTTGTTGAACCCATAAACATTCGTCAGAAAAGGTAATTGGTTTTCCACTCTTCAAATAAAGATGGATTCCTTTGTCGATAACAATTCTTAGTGGCCTATTTTCTATCAAATAACCTGCCTGAGCGATGATTCGTATGGTAGACTCGTTCCTAGACAATTGAAAAGGGGTCTAATTATTTCAAGATACCATCAGGTTACATTTTCTGCTAGAATCGGTATACTGTTACGCCCAACATGAATATTGCTGCCTTAATGATGAACGATTTTTGGCACAGGGAAGCAGTACATTCTTTTGAACTCCTTTCAAAGAAAGCCTACACATGTGTTCTGCCAACAAGTAACAACAAAGTGAACGGCATCAAAAATATTTGGTCTATATTCCACAATAAAGGATAGAGTTTTGGTATTCAGTCGCGTCATGGCCGAGAACAACAGCATCTCGTAATGCAGTTGAAGAAATGTACGTAATGCAACCATGCAAATATTATTCAAGTCGTAGCAAAATTCTTGTAGAACATAAATAGTTCAGGATTAAATAAGACGACTCAACGAAAAGCAGAAGCTTGAGTTGTCGATAGGCAAACACAAAAGGAAGAAAAGTTACTAGCTTTCGGAGCTGTCTTTTGACGAAATGGAGTAAAACACATACACACAAACACAAACACACACACACACACATACACACACACACACACACACACACACACGCACGCACGCGCACCCGCACACTTACACATATCTATGATCATTGGCTAACAGTGCCAATGTTAAGCGTCAGTGCTTAAGCACGGAAACGAGTACGCGCGTTTATGCATTCGTGCGCGTCTGCGTGTGTGTGTGTGTGTGTGTGTGTGTGTGTGTGTGTGTGTGTGTGTGTGTATTTCACTCGAGCTCGTCAAAGGGTAACTCTGAAAGCTAGCAAGTTCCAAATGTTCAGATGTGTGTGAAATATTATGGGACTTACCTGCTAAGGTCATCAGTCCCTAAGCTTACACACTACTAAACCTAAATTATCCTAAGAACAAACACACACACCCAATCCCCGAGAAAGGACTCGAACCTTCACCGGGACGAGCCGCACACCCCATGACTACAGCGCCTTAGACCGTAGCAAGTTTCCTTTCTTACTTTTGTTTGTGCTTATCGACAGCTCAACGCTTCAAATATTATTCCGATATGTATAACAAACAAAGTTCACTAGAATGAAAAACGTTTATATACGCTACTCCATTTTAAAATAAGTTGTTTGACCCTGAAATTAAATTGAAAATATAGTGTACTAGAAAATGGGAACATACCCCCACCAGCAATGTCCCCCTGCGTCACACTTGACTTCTAAATGTAGATAATAAGCAAGTTTTCACATCTACTGTTGTTGTTATTGTTGTTGTCGTCTTCAGTCCTGAGACTGGTTTGATGCAG
The DNA here is from genome assembly GCF_023897955.1 of Schistocerca gregaria. NCBI lineage: Eukaryota > Metazoa > Arthropoda > Insecta > Orthoptera > Acrididae > Schistocerca > Schistocerca gregaria. Next base: position 337,997,360 of record NC_064926.1, on the reverse strand, counting down.
CTCTCTATGCTACTCTATCCTGCGCAAGGTTCTTCACCTCCCAGTACCTACTGCAACCTACATCCTTCTGAATCTGTTTAGTGTATTCATCTCTTGGTTTCCCTCTACGATTCTTTCCATCCACGCTGCCCTCCAATGCTATATTGGTGATCTCTTGATGCCTCAGAATATGCCCTACTAACCGATCCCTTCTTCTAGTCAAGTTGTGCCAAAAGTTTCTCTTCTCTGCAATTCTATTCAATACCTCCTCATTAGTTATGTGATCTACCCAGCTAATCTTCAGCATTCTTCTGCAGCACCACAGTAGAAATACATATCAGAAAATAAATTCCAATGAACCGGTGTTATGCATTTTTTATCTCTACGGTAAAAATAGAAATGTGTACGCGTTGCCTTTCAGCAGTAAGCATAACAGTTGCTTGTTAGATGGTATTATAACTTCACTGAGTTGTGGTTCTGAGATCTTCATTTTTATTAAACATAAGACATATCCTGGAGATACCAAAAGATATCAGATAGATTATATAATGGTAAGACAGAGATTTAGGAATCAGGTTTTAAATTGTAGGACATTTCCAGGGGCAGATGAGGACTCTGACCACAATCTATTGGTTATGACCTGTAGGTTAAAACTGAAGAAACTGCAAAAAGGTGAGAATTTAAGAACATGGAACCTGGATAAACTGAAAGAACCAGAGGTTGTACAGAGTTTCAAGGAGAGAATAACGGAACAATTGACAGTAATGGGGGAAAGAAACACAGTAGAAGAAGAATGGGTAGCTCTGAGGGATGAAGTAGTTAAGGCAAGAGAGGATAAAGTATGTAAAAAGGCGAGGGCTGCTAGAAATCCTTGGGTAACAGAAGAAATACTGAATTTAATTGCTGAAAATATAAAAATGCAGTACATGAAGCAGGCAAAAAGAAATACAAACGTCTCAAAAATGAGATCGACAGGAAGTGCAAAATGGCTAAGCAGAGATGGCTAGAGGACAAATGTAAGGATGTAGAAGCTTATCTCACTAGGGATAAGATAGATACTGCCTAAAGGAAAATGGAAGAGACCTTTGGAGAGAACCACGTGTATGTATATCAAGAGCTCAGATGGCAACCCAGTTCTAAGCAAAGAAGGGAAGGCAGAAAAGTGGAAGGAGTACATAGAAGGTTTATACAAGGGCGATGTACTTGAGGACAATATTATGGAAATGGAAGAGGATGTAGATGAAGATGAAATGGAAGATACAATAGTGCGTGAAGAGTTTGACAGAGCATTGAAAGACCTGAGTCGAAACAAGGCGCCCGGAGTAGACAACATTCCATTAGAACTACTGATGGCCTTGGGAGAGCCAGTCATGACTAAACTCTACCAGCTGGTAAGCAAGATGTATGAGATAGGCGAAATACCCTCAGACTTCAAGAAGAATATAATAATTCCAATCCCAAAGAAAGCAGGTGCTGACAGATGTGAAAATTACCGAACTATCAGTTTAATAAGTCACAGCTGCAAAATACTAACGCGAATTATTTACAGACGATTGGAAAAACTGGTAGATGCGAACCTCGGGGAGGATCAGTTTGGATTCCGTAGAAATGTTGGAACACGTGAGGCATTACTGACCTTACGACTTATCTTAGAAGAAAGATTAAGAAAAGGCAAACCTACGTTTCTAGCATTTGTAGACTTAGAGAAAGCTTTTGACAATGTTGACTGGAATACTCTCTTTCAAATTCTGAAAGTGGCAGGGGTAAAATACACGGAGCGAAAGGCTATTTACAATTTGTACAGAAACCAGATGGCAGTTATTAGAGTCGAGGGGCATGAAAGGAAAGCAGTGATTGGGAAAGGAGAGAGACAGGGTTGTAGCCTTTCCCCGATGTTATTCAATCTGTATATTGAGCAAGCAGTAGAGGAAACAAAAGAAAAATTTGGAGTAGGTATTAAAATTCATGGAGAAGAAGTAAAAACTTTGAGGTTCGCCGATGACATTGTAATTCAGTCAGAGACGGCAAAGGACTTGGAAGAGCAGTTGAACGGAATGGACAGTGTCTTGAAAGGAGGATATAAGATGAACATCAACAAAAGCAAAACGAGGATAATGGATTGTAGTCAAATTAAATCGGGTGATGCTGAGGGAATTAGATTAGGAAATGAGACACTTAAAGTAGTAAAGGAGTTTTGCTATTTAGGAAGTAAAATAACTGATGATGGTCGAAGTAGAGAGGATATAAAATGTAGACTGGCAATGGCCATGAAAGCGTTTCTGAAGAAGACAAATTTATAACATCGAATATAGATTTATGTATCAGGAAGTTGCTTCTGATAGTATTTGTTTGCAGTGTAGCCATGTATGGAAGTGAAACATGGACGATAACTAGTTTGGACAAGAAGAGAATTGAAGATTTCGAAATGTGGTGCTACAGAAGAATGCTGAAGATAAGGTAGATAGATCACGTAACTAATGAGGAGGTATTGAATAGGACTGGGGAGAAGAGAAGTTTGTGGCACAACTTGACTAGAAGAAGGGATCGGTTATTAGGACATGTTTTGAGGCATCAAGGGATCACAAATTTAGCATTGGAGGGCAGCGTGGAGGGTAAAAATCGTAGAGGGAGACCAAGAGATAAATACACTAAGCAGATTCAGAAGGATGTAGGTTGCAGTAGGTACTGGGAGATGAAGAAGCTTGCACAGGATAGAGTAGCATGGAGAGCTGCATCAAACCAGTCTCAGGACTGAAAACAACAACAACAAGACATCGATATTACACAGGTGCGTAGTTGTACAGGTAAATGACCTTGGGACATAGTATTCTTCGTATTTTGATATTTTTTTTATGCTTTCAGGCGTTCGAATTGGGATACTTGTTTTCTAAGTGCCTAGGAAGTGGCAGTGATCGGCCCTTCCCTCGTGTTGGCTTCCTCTGCACAGCTGTGAGACAGTTGCAGTTCTGAGTTGGGGGTGTGCTGCAGCCGGCCGACAGACGGATGGAGGCTCTCCCGTGCGGGCTCCTGCGCAGATGGCGATGTCTGCAGGTAGAAGAAACCCTCAGGGGCCCCATTTTGTCAGAGATACGGAGATAATGGGAATTGCCTCCTTTCTGAAATATCTTTTCCGCTCGCTGGCACTCTAAAAGTCTTCAGCCGCGCTCGATAAGGCTTTACACGTCCTCTTTGACTCACGAAACCGCTAGAATTCCCGAGATCGCTCCGCAGATGGGCGTAAAAAGTTTATGCGCTCGAACAGCTGCCGCGACGTGACCATATCCTGTTGCGTAATGCCGGCGATTAAGAGTGTCAGGACACGGTTGCAACATCGCGTTTCAAAATCTTATGTAATATCGGGAATGAAAACACACACGACACTACTGCAATATTCTACAATACTTATTATTTTACATAGGAACTTTCAGTTGTTTCGACATCATCAGGTACAATGACAAATATGTGACTGTGAAATTTAGTAGGATCAAAAATTTAAACAGTTACTTTACGGAGTACCTCAGCTGTTTCAAATGGTGGCAGTTGTAAATTTTTGGCCTTAAACAAAAGCGAGAGAAATTATTTTAGCAAAAATGTCATGTAAAATTATTGAACTATGTAACCATTTTCACTAATTGTTCTTAGAAGAAAGTAAATTGGAATGTAAAACAATTTTGTCAAATGAAGACATGATTGGAAACCATCGCTACTATATGTAATAAACTGTTGATGGTGTACTGCAATCAGCCACAAATTTATTTTAGACTATTTTATTCACAGGTTACCGTTACCTGTTTCGAATTTGTCATATTTCCTCAGCAGACATTTTTCTCATGCTTGCATCGAAACAAGTGATACTTTGGTTTCTTGTGGTATGCTGTGGGATAAATAATTCACAGTTACAAACGTGTGACGAAAATGGTTTGGCTGCAGATTTGTGTTAGAATGAAAGTTACGTGAAACTTCCATCTGGCGCCTTTCTTTTTGCAGTTTTCTTCCATCGACATTTACTTTCAGAGATATTCGAATTTGCATAATCACATACGTTCGTTTGCATTGTATAACCCTTTCGTTTGGTCGCAAAATGAATTGTCAATGTGTACCACATGTTTTGATTCATAACACGCGGAAACAAATACAGGATTTACATGCAGATAAGTTCAGAGGTTCTGCGATACAGTGACACAAGTCCATAGCATTTTTGGAAAAGGAAGCGTGAATTACTGATGTGTTGAATTGACAAAAGAATTTTACGTTACATCAAGGGCATTAAATGCAAACAGATAACGATAAGTACATGGGATATTCTGAATTATAGCGTTACACACTAATTTTATAAAACGATAGAGAAACAAATGTGGACAAGAAAGTGTCTGACATTTTTATGTCCTATTTGTACACTGATGATGACAATACAGTAAACTGTATTAGTATTTAATGCCATGAATAATATTAACTATTGTACGTATATACAATATTATTAGTTAATTGATTTTCAGAAAGGTGTACGAACTTCTGATAATGTCCTTGAAGAACCTTTCCTGAAAAACTTGTGGAAAGTACTTTCCATAATCCAATATAAATAAATATTTGTACACTTATCTGCAGACAAAAGAAGAAAAAGAAAATTGAAGATCTCTTAGACGACGATAGATTTGGCTATAGGAAAGTTAAAGACACCAGAGAGGCGGTTGTTAATGGAAACAAGATTCAAGATAAATCGGGACACGTTCATTGGATCTGCTGTTGATGACGTAAGTAAGACGAAAGAAACATCGAGGCACGTTCATTGGCTTTGACGACCTGGAAAATACATGTCACAATTTAAAATGGTGCAGGATGTTCTACATTCTGAGAGAAATAGGCCTAAGCTACATGGAAAGACGGCTGTTACACAATGTGTACATAAACCAAAAGGGCGTAGCAAGACTGGAAGAGCAAGAACGGAGCGCTCAGATAAAAAACGCTGTAAGGCAAGGATGTAGTCTTTCGCCCCTACTGTTCAGTCAATATACTGAAGAAGCAATGAGGAAAATAAAATAAAAGTTCAACAGGTGGATTAAAATTCAGCGAAAAAGTGTTACCAGTAATGAGATTTGCTGATGACATTGCTACCCTCTGTAACATTAAAGAAGAATTACAGGATGAGCTGAATTGAATAAATGATCTAATTAGTGCAAAATATGGATAGGAAATCGAAGAAAGACGAAACTAATGAAAAGTAGCAGAAATGAGAACAGCAAGAAACTTAAAATCAGGACCGGTGAACCCCTGACACATGATATTAAGAAAAGCTTCCACCTAGGCGGCAAAATAGCTCATGACGGACGGACCAAGGAGAACACAAAAAGCTGACTAGCACTGACGAAAAAGGACATTCCTGGCCAAGAGAAGTATACTAGTATCAAACATAGACTTTGAGGAAGAAGTTACTGACAATGTACGTTTGGAGCTCAGCATTGTATGATAATGATGATGATGATGATGATGTTTGGTTTGTGGGGCCCTCAACTGCGCGGTTGTCAGCGCCCGTACAATTTCTCAATTGTTACCCAGTCCAATCTCGCCACTTTTATGAATTATGATGAAATGATGAGGACAACACAAACACCCAGTCCTCGGACGGAGAAAATCCCCAACACGGCCGAGAATCGAACCCGGGACCCATTGATTCATCGGCAGGAACTGTAGCCACTAGAACTGAATGGTAGTGAGACATGCACCGTGGGAAAACCGGAAGAGAGGAGAATCGAGGCCTTTGAGATGTGGTGTTAAAGAAGAACGCAGAATATTCGGTGGACTGCTAGGAGAAAAAGGTGAAGGATGATAGGACATGTGCAGGGACATCAGGGCATAGCTTCCATGGTACTTGAGGGAGCGACAGAGGATAAAACATATAGATGATGATAGAAATTGGAATAACACTACAAATAATTGAGGACGCATGTTGCAAGCGTTACGATGAAATGAAAAGGTAGGGACAAGAGAAGAATTCATGGCCGGCCGCATCACAGTAGTCAGAAGACTGATGACTGAAAAAAAAAGGAATTAGTAGATACAAAACTAATATAAAGTAGAAGACGACATGTCTGCTTTGTCTTTCATAGTCAACTCGAGGTGAGACAATATTGTCTCGAAATCGATTGTGCGCGCGTGGATAAGCACCAAAACGAAATAAAAAATACAGCTGTAAGGGGATTGACTTTCACTGGATTACATAAATAATATCTGGAAATCCTACAGATATTCAGTATGAAGCTGACTTAAGAAAAAGGAGGTGGATTAGACAAAATGGAATAATGTCGTCTATGAAATGAGACTGACAGAAAGTCCATTCTTTCCAAAGCATAAATGGTTAAAAGAGATATAAAAAATTGAAGAATTCAACCTGATTATGGGTAACATTCGTAGAAAATTCGAAGAGACGTTTGGAGAAAAGAGAGATAACAGTACTAATTAAGAGATCAGATGGTAAGTCAGTACTAAAAACGAAATTGAAATCTGGAAGGTGGAAGAAATATATAGCATGACTATACAAAGGAAACGAAGGCAGTAGTGTTATACGGAAGGGGAACTAGATGAAAATGATATAGGTGAAGTGTGCGATGTATCACTGGAAGACTAATGTCAAAATAACACCTGGAGCAAACTATTCGTTCAGAATTATTGAGATCCTTAGGAGAACAAGCCATGTCAACCATTCCGCCTCTTACACCACATACTAGCATACTCGCATCGGACATATATCGTAATATTAAGTTGGTGCATAAGTTTTTAACATTTTTGTTTCGAATGCTGCTATTCCTGTTGCTATTGATTTATTTGTCAATTGGCATTGTTATTTGTAGATCACTGTTGATGTTTGACTTTACATATTGTGAGAGGAGCCGAGACGCTAGAAAGTAGGATGCCCATTGGAGAAATTGAGACATAGTCTTCCGTTTGATTTGAATAGTGGGGTTGCAACAGCGGAAGCTTCCAGAAACATTTGCTCCGTGTTAAGGAGAATCGTTAGGACATTAGTAACTCTCCACCTGCATGACGACGTTCGGGATTGGATGAATAGCGTTTAAAGGCATTGATCCACGATGATCACGCCAAAGTACCCGAGAACTATCAGATGTGATGAACTGTGATCATTCCACCATCGTGCAACATTTGCATGCAGTGGAGAACGCACCACACGCCAAAATCACAAAAATCATCGGGTAGCCATATGTACGTCTCTGCTTGCTCATCATCAATTGGCTCGTAAATAACACCAGCCATTCCTATCCCTTCGTACTGGTGACGAGAACTGGAGTCTTTATGTTAATAAAAAAGAAACACTCCTTCTTCAGGCCACGAGTGGCCTACCGGGACCATCCAACCGCCGTGTCATCCTCAGTGGAGGATGCGGATAGGAGGGGCGTGGGGTCAGCACACCGCTCTCCCGGCCGTTACGATGGTATTCTTGACCGAAATCGCTATTATTCGGTAGCTCCTCAGTTCGCATGACGAGGCTGAGTGCACCCCGAAAAATGGCAACAGCACATGGCGGCCTGGATGGTCACCCAACGAAGTGCCGACCACGCCCGACAGCGCTTAACTTCGGTGATCTCACGGGAATCGATGTAGCCACTGCGGCAAGGCCGTTGCCTGCTTCATGTTAATAGAACAAAATAAAAGGCATTATTGAGCCGAAACTAAGCAGCAATTCCCCCTACAGATACCTGAGCGCATACGCAAAAGATAACGTTATGCATCTGGTATAACAGCGACGGTGGGGTTGTGCTACGAATTTCTTCACGAGGTGTAACCATCACTGCTGACATTTATCGTCACCGACTGAGACGTCTTGCAGACTCCAACCAAGAAAAACAACCAGTAGACTGCGTGAAGTGAGGCTACTCCACAATAACGCCCGCCCGCATTCTGCTGTATTGACAAAAAAACACTACACAGGAGCTGGGTTGGGAAGTGACAAGGAACTTCTTTTCTCGATGAAAATGCGCTCCGAACATGGCTCGATGAGTTCTTCGCCTCAAGTTCCTACAGTCGCGGATTCGAAAAGTTGCCATAGCGCTGGCAGACTGTTATTAGTCAAAGAGAATATATTAGTGATGACCGAAATCTGGATTATGTGTATCTGTTGTGCTTATGCAACTCATAGAGAAACGCTGCGATCTTACGCACCTATCCAGTACTTACAGTTCCAAAGAAGGCTCATGCTGACAGGTATTGATACTGCTGATATCTTAGTTTTAATGAGTAACGGTGGCAACAAACTGATAGGAATTATTTGCAGAGGATTAGAAACTTTGGTAGACCTTAATGTCGGTGAAGATCAGGTTAGGTTCCGGAGAAACGTAAGAACACACGAGGCAATACTTAATATGTGACTTACCTTAGAAGACAGGAGGAAGAAACGGAAACCTGTATTTATGAAATCTGTAGGTTTAGAAAAAAGGTTTTTCAGAGTTGACAGGAAGGCACTCTTTGAAATTCTGAAGATGGCATGAATAAAGAGCAGGAAGCAAAAATTTGTCTACAGCTTGCACCGAAACCAGCCTGCAGTTATACGGCTTGAAGCAGTGGTTGAAAAGGGAATTGCAACTCCAATAAGTGTTTAGTATACGTGGTGCATTCTGTTTATCAGTCACACAATGTAACGGTTGAGCACCCTCTGTGAAAGTGTATGTAAAAGCTTCCTTTGGCCTGAAGGTATTGGCGCAACCGTCGAAAGACGAGTGGTCTAAATAAAGTTTGACACAATGCGGACAAAATAGAACTGGCCGGAAAATAGGAAAGGCTAACGTTAACTCTCATTAATGAACGTTATAGCTTTGGCACGAGGCATCTAAAAGAGTCTGTTAGTCATGGATAGGAAACTGGTATTTTTTTGCGTTACTACATCATTGAGGCTAGACTTAAATGGTTGGAAGTGAAACTGCAAGGAGTCCCGCTCTTGTTTCCCCCGAATTATGCTTCGCATTACACTCGATAACAAACTAGCGCCTTTTTGTCACCTGAATCCCATTTTGTGTGGCTTCCTGCTGATCACTAAACACGTCTGCTCCTTTCACTCTTTCAAACGTAACGATGAAGCGAAATACTCGCAACAAAGCAAGTTACTCATAAGTTAGCGCTAACATGTGACAGTAACCGATCAGGGTCTCCGGCATTTTCTATGATGTGCATTTCATCTGTCCATCAGTGAATGTCAATTTTTCTTTTTATAAATCTTTCCCGGCCACTTGTATTTTGCCTGCATTATGTGTGCTTACCTTAAGGACGGAAGTAACTTTCACATGATGTGACACTGTCAAATAAGATAGCTCGGTAAAACTTGGACCGTACATAGAACTGCCGCAATACAGTATGCGGTTGACAACTACTAGATGGTCAGTGATTTATATGTGGTCGTGCTGCGATACATCTTTCCAAACCATTACCGCAAGTGTTCGATGAGATTTACGTTGGAGGAATAGCGTTGTCATCCACGTAAATGAAGTCACGGCCGCGTGCACCTCTGAAAAGGCGCACACGGAGGAGTTCAGTGTCACAGTAACCTTGACTGGTAAGTGTACCGTGTTCAATAATTTGGAGGCCATTGCAACCATGCAGCATTATGTCTCCTCACATCATAAGACAGAAAAATCATGATCGACAATGTTCCTGGGTGCACTGCGTTTGCTCTCCTCTCACCAAACGAGGGTGCGCCCAGTATTGTCAAACATGATCATTTTTGTGGTTATGTTTTATGGTGGGCAGGTGAAATGTTGCATGGGGGGGGGGGGGGGGGGTACCGACCTTAAAATATTTGAACGCGACACACTCACTGATCAACGTTATTGTCACTATGCACTCCTTCCCCATGTGCATCTTGCAATGGATTTATGACGAAAGAGCACACATTCCCGGATTATAGTAGACAAGAATACTACAACGAGTTTATAACGAAAGATTTGATTAATACACATGGGATATGAGGCCATATATAACATGTCTTTCAGGTATCTTAGCATATGAAGTGCAAAATCGAATGAAGAAAGTTGTGGGATACTTCCTAATATAGTGTGGGGCCTCCATTTGCCCGGCGCAATGCAGCAAATTGACGTGGCATAGACTGAACAAGTGAACACGTCGCAGGAAGTCCCTGCAGAAGTATTGAACCATGTTGCCTCTACAGCTGTGAAAGTGTTGCCAGTGTCGGATTTTGTCCACGAACGGACCTCTTTGTTGTGTCCCATAACTGGTCAATGGGATTCACGCCGGGTGATCGGGGTGGCCAAATTACTGATGTCCAACATGTTCATCAATCCAGTGACGAACAATTGTGACCCTGTTGCATAGTGCATTTTCATCCCTAATAATTCCATCGATGTTAGGGAACATGGAGACCATGAATCGGCGCAGATGGTCTCCATGTAGTCGAACGTAATCATTTCCATTCAGTGAACAGTTCACATGGACCCACACCATAATGGAACCATCACCAACTTGCATAGTGCCTTGTTGACAACTTAGGTCGATGGCTTCGTGGGATGTGCACCACACTCGAACCATTAACAGCTGAAATCGGGACTCATCTCACCAGGCCTGTTTTCCAGTCGTCTAGAGTCCGAACGATACCGCAATGAGACCAGGAGAGACGCTGCAGGCGGTGTCGTGTTGTTAACAAAGGCAATCGCGTGGATCGTCTGCTGACATAGCCCATTGAGGCCAAATTCCACGGCACTGTCCAAACGGGTACATTCTTCGTATTTTCCACATTAATTTCTCTTGCTATTTCCGCAACGTTGCTTGTTGGTAATGATAACTGTACGCAAACGTCTCTGCTCTGGGTCGTTAAGTGAGGGCCGTCGGTTACTGCATGTCCGTGGTCAGAGATAACGCCTGGAATTTGTTACGCTCGGCACACTCTTGACATTGTGGCGGTCGGAATATTGCATTCCCTAACGATTTCCGAAACAGAATGACCTACGCGTCTATCTCCAACTATTAAAATACCGTCCAAAGTCTGAGGCCGTCGTGATGCCATAATGATGACGGAAACCATTTCACAAGAATCACCAGAGTACAAATGACGTTCAAAGTCTGTTAATTCCCGTCGTCAGGCCATAATGATGACAGAAACCATTTCACATGAATCACCCGAATACAAATGACAGTTCCGCCAATGCACTACTCTTTTATACCTTGTGTACGTGACTGTTCAGAGATGTAACTAAACCCGCCCAAAGATGTAAACAACCATGAACGAGCAGCGCCTATTGGACGGAGGGGATCCGACAGTCTTTCCACCACGAATTAGGTGCATGGCTCGTGTTGTCTGTAGTTTAACCATGCCATCCACCGACTGATATTGGCGAGGCATTTGTCTTCATGGCGATAATTAGCGCCCCCATTGTACATATCTTGTGAATGACTTCCTTTAGGATAACGACATCGCTCTACTAGAGTCGCAAGTATGTTATCCAGACATGAACCGTATCGAACATGCCTGGGATAGATTGGAAAGGGCTGTTTTTGGACGACGTGACCAACCAAGCACTCTGAGGGATCTACACCGAATCGCCGTTGAGGAGTGGGACAGTCTGGACGAACAGTGCCTTGATGAACTTGTGGATAGTACGCCACGACGAATACAGGGATGCGTCAGTGCAAGAGGACATGCTACTGGGTATTAGAGGTACCGGTGTGGACCACCACCTCTGAAGGTCTCGCTGTATTGTGGTACGACATATAGTGTGTGGTTTTCATAAGCAATAAAAAGGGCGGAAATGATGTTTGTGTTGGTCTCTATTCCCATTTTCTGTACAGGTTCCGGAACTCTCGGAACCGAGGTGATGCGAAACTTTTTTTGATGTGTGTATATGAATATTTAGTAGTTGCATAGACGGATTTACTGAAACTGTGAGTAATTATTACGGACGACACGGGTACACGAAAGATAAATTAGATGTTATACGATCGACAGTTTTTGATGGCTCCCTTGACGTCTCATCCTCGGAAGTAAATAAACATGATTTAACAATGTTCGTAGGCCATGTCCGCCTCCGCCCACTGTATGTGTCGATCATCAGGGAGTAAACCGGCGTGACCCCAGAGGGCGCGATTGACCCGCCCGTGGCGCCCCGCGGCTTGGGGGCTCGTTTGCGGGGTCTGCGGGGGCGCCAATAACCAACAGCGCGACGCGCGCGGCAGGTGTCTTTTGTTCCCGGCAGGTAACAGCGGCGCCAGTGATTTATCGTCGCGCGGAGCAGATTAAGGCCGCCGGGCCGCGCTGCGGTTTCGTGGAACTCGCAGAAGGTCACCAGTCGCCCTATCCTATTTAGTGGCCAGAGAAAAACTCGCAGGGCTTTCCAACTTGCCAGTCAGAAGCTTCTCGAATGAAGGCATCAAACCGGTGGATGGGATTGGTATTCCCGCACAGAAAATATTAAAACATGTTAATGTGAAAGTTGCTGGCTGGTTTTGCGCAAATGGGCTACCTTTAAACTTCGAAAAATCACTTTAAAAAATCACACCTCCATTCACCTAGGATACCAACAAGAAATGATTAACAGTGCAGAATGTTGTTAGGTGTTACATGCTAAATTCTTGGTGCGCAACGGAGCAATAGCAGGATAGTAATGGACAGAGATGTAGGAGAATAACAGTACCCCAGAACAACTGAAGATGCCCTGCATGTCAACAAGGTCACCAGGATTTGAAGAGCATCGCAAGATCTGGCCTGAAATCAATATAACAAGGAAAAATAATTGAAGATGTGTTGACTCAGTGTACGGGGATTAACAACATCGCCCAGCAGTGACCGTGGTGCTGAACGACAAAGTGTTCAGCACATATACATGTGCCCAAATCGACCTTTTCCTGGAGATCCGGAGGATCTCCTATTAGCAACTAAGGCATAAGTTTTGTATTTTCAACAGGTGTACATAAGTCTATGACCTTCTCTGCTTTGTAAATGTAGTATTTTTAACCTCCTTATAATCATTATTTTATGTGTATAAAATATCTGTATACGTATTATTAAAGAAAAATTGTTTCCATGTGTGACGTGATGTTAGCCCTACTCTAAACAAATAATAATTGACTAAGACTGAAACTCGAGAAACCGTTTAGTACTACAGATGAAACATTTTGCGTTCAGCCACTTTTGCCGAGAGATTAACTGCCAATTTTGGGCAGTATATTTTCTTTCACTGCTCTTTTATGGGATAATATTTTTGGGCAACTCCTCAGCTGGGCAAACAGTGTCTACTGTACAAGAGATATTAATCAGAGTTATGTGTGAGGTTCGCAGGAGGACGCGAACAGCCAACACTGTTGATGATTAACGTCAATACACCTCGACATAATGCTAAAATTATTAGTGGTGATAAGGTTGATACAGTGGTACTGATGGCTTACTTCCAATAGCCCATCAATCGTAAACTGTGGCTTTTTTGTGACACACCAAATAAAACATTAATAAACGAATCACTGTTATTTGATTATGACTTTTTTTTTAATTATTTGCGTCGTTATAGGTCAAGTAATGATCCGTCAAGACAACTATTCAGTTTTCTTCTCCTCCCTTCATTGATTTGCCCACTTCATAGAAAAGGGCACAAAATAGATATCAATAATGACAGAGGAATTTTATTGCTGCCCTAAGCATAAAAAGTAAAATGAAATAGTTCACATCAGGACTAAAGAAATGGAAAAAGCATACATGACAGTCGGAGATATGTACGATAAAAAATGTTTCCTAAAGTTGAGGTACTGTAAAACAGTTGTAAAACCAAAAGTCTGCCATGGGTCGGAAACATTACTATCATCCGGATGCAAAAGGACATTGCAAGATTTGAAATGGACAGAAAGAAGAATCCTGCAAAAAATATTAGATCAAATAAAGAGCAAAGAAAGAAGTAATGTTTTGAAACAAAATGAGGAAATGTTTTCATTCTGCCCTAGAACAACAGTCAAGATTACGAAGAGCTGTGTTACGCTGTATGGACATCAGAGAGAGAGAGAGAGAGAGAGAGAGAGAGAGAGAGAGTACAAAGGAAAACAGATTAACTAGGAAGATTTCCTTCGAGGAAATGCGGATTGAACACGTGATCTTACTCAGCAGATAAATTCAGACCAGATGTCAAGAAATGCAAAGGTTCACAGGAAGTTAAAACAAAAAGAAAAATTACTTTTTTTATTTTTAGATACCTTTTAATTATGAAGGAACAACGTGAATCTGTGACACACGTGCGTTTCCAAGTGTCAGATTTATCCTCTCTCTATAACGAAAACTGATGATAAAATACTCATACTTACAGTATCGCCGTACGAAGATATACTGAAGAACAATGCCTCCGAATTTATCATGTGAAAGCTCTTAAACATTTTTAAATAAAAATATTGTTGACATTCTACATCTTGATTCTTCATGTCTACATATTTGTTTCTCAGCATAGCCACCCTGGCGACGAAAACATTTTTCCCAGCGAGAGACCAATTTCTTGATAGTGTCACTGTAGAATGCATGACTTTGTTGACGGAGCCACAACCTCAACTCTGCTTGCAGCGCTTCGTCACTATCAATGAGAAGTCGTCAGAATTGTTCTTCAAGTTCTGGAGTCAGATCAAAACGTGGATGGGGCCAAATCGGGACTATGTGAAGGATGATCGATGACAGTCAATCGAAGGCGTGGAATTGTAGCAGATGTCGCAGCACTCCTGTGTGGTCTGGCATTGTCATGCTGAAGAGAGGGTGCTGTATGTGTCGACGAACTCTTCGAATTCGAAACTCGACTACAGCACGCTGTTTATCACACACTAAAATAGCTACATTCCACACCGCCATACGTCACGCTACAACTAGGAGCACTTTAGCACCAGAGGGCTACAAATGCGTAGACATGAAGAATAAAAAAGTAGAATGCTAATAACGTTTGTTTTATTTTAACAATATGTCAGAGTTTTCACACACACAAAATTGAGGCATTCTCTTTCAGTACGCACTCGTACATACTGCATTGCTATCAGCAATCTATCTGAGCACGAGAGTAAGACGAGTACTGACAAGTACAACATTTGATGGACAAATAGTCTTCATTACTCGTTAATGAATCTAGCTTTGACGCAGAAAAGGACGAAATTTGCAGCTATGAAAATATTTGACAGTCTACTTACTAAAATAAAATGACTCACACAGAATACACTTGATTTCAAATACGGATTACAGACTTTTTCTTTAATAACTAAGTAGCAGCTCGTTTCACTCTGTTACGAAATTTATTATCAAAAGGATTTACGTATAGACGTTTGTTATTGAGAAAAGCATAAAAATGTAGGCTACTGAAATCTCTCTTACCAGTTGAAATATTTTTGTGTATCACTGTGTTTTAAAAACTTTAAGAGTTTAAGATTGTCACTTACACTAAGATGATGAACTATATTTACTGCGGAATTTCGGGGTGTGCTTTATCTGCATGGGAAGATAAAACGTTGTATTTTTAAATACACTCTGTCAATTTTAATTGTCAAGAAAGGAAAATGAGCTGATATAACCGAAGAGCAGAAAACGTACACAAGTAGTGAAGAGCGATGACGAAACATGTAATTAATGAGTAGCACGTGAGAATCTGAGACTCTTCAGTAATTTACATAAGCCGGACATGTTTCTGGGTGCGATCTGATATTTAGTGACAAATAAGAGTTTTTTCAGTTAAAATTGCTTATTGAAATACTTTTATTCCCTCAGTGACCGTTCTCGACAGGTCTAGAAGTTCGAAGACGACAGCTAGAACTGTCGGCACCGCTCTCTCTCTCTCTCTCTCCCTCTCTCTTTATATATATATATATATATATATATATATATATATATATATATATATATATATATATATATATATATTAAGACACGATCCTGTCTGCAAAATTTCTTATTTATCATTTATTTATCATTTCAGGTATTAGTGGTCGAAGGTAAATTCCTTTTTGAGCCCTCTAATAGACGGCTATATAGTCAGCTCACGAAGAGGAAGCAGTCAGACGAAAAATCCCATACTGTTTTAAGAACATTGACACTGATTGTAGCCTGCGTCTTGTAAAGAAACACCAATATTCCCGACGAGAACAAATGACAAACACAACAGCAAAAATAAATAAATAAACTCCTCCTGAACACGCCATGAAAGTCCAACGGTTCCGACCGGCCGCCATGTCCTCCTCAACCCATAGGCGGCACTGGATACTGATGTGGAGGGGCTTGTACTCAGCACACCGCTCTCACAGCCGTATGTCAGTTTCCGAGCCCGGTGCCACTAGTTGTCAGTCGAGTAGCTCCTCGGTTTGCCTCACAAGGGCTGAGGGCATCCCGCTTGCAAACAGCGCTCGGCAGATTGGATGGTCATCCATCCAAGTGCTAGCCCAGCCCAACAGCGCTTAACTTCGGTGATCTGACGGGAACCGGTGTTACCACTGCGGCAAGGCTGTTGGCAACCACAGACGTAAAGCCCTCCCATATACAGATATCATTTCTCAGAATGGACGAACCGCTGTTAGATATCACCCTACTAAATTATAATTCCACACAAGCAACTAATAGCACCACTGGCTTAAGCACGGCCCTTTAAACGACAAGAATAACCTCATACGATCAGGATACACAGAATATGTATGAGAGCATTGGTCAACACGTTATGTACGTCACACTTGGAGAGATATATACGAGTGCCAGATGTGTCTTAACTTCTTCCGTCTACCATAACTATTATACGTGATTTGTAAATATAATGAATTGTTTAAATTACAATACTAAAACAACATTGCACTGTAATTTAAAAATGATGGTTGCTTGGTTGGTTGATTTTGAGGGGGGGGGGGGGGAGGGCACCAAACCGCGAGGTCATCGGTCCCATCGGATTGCGGAAGGATGGGAAAGGAAGTCGGCCGTGCCCTATCAAAGGAACCATCTCGGCATTTGCCTGGATCGATTAGGGAAATCACGGAAAACCTTAATCAGGATGGCCAGAAACGTGTTTGAATCGTCGTCTTCCTGTGGCGACTCCTGTGTGCTAACCATTGCGCCACCTCTTTCAGTTAAAGTGATGTTATTAATAGTCCTTTAGATCATCAGCTGAATTCTCAAGTCATCCCCCGTCTAGTGTTGACGCTAAGTATCGTTCACGTTAAAGGAAACAACAAGTTTACTGTTACCAGTCACTGTTTATCTATCTCCAAGACGCGTTTCAAAGGTTTAAACTCCATAATCAGATGGATTTACATTTGTTAGAATGACATGTGTCTATGTGTTGTGTTACTTTTTTTCGGAGGAACTTGTGGCTCTGTCTCCAGTGGTCACAGATTCCTTTCGCTGCCTTAACGCGTCACATGCATACTGCCATACTTGTTTACAGATCCGCTTTAAAAAAAACGGGGATCATCAAAAAATGGCGCGATGAACTAATAAACGTGAATGATAATGTCACTAAAGATGTACTACAATCTAGGAAGACAAGCAGAAGTAACTGTGAAGAAGGCGACATGTATCTGCTCACAAACCACCACTTTGAATAGTGTAAGAAAGAAAGTGACTGCTCTGTGCTCTTTAGTTGATCACTAATAATTTTGAGCAGATACGAGATTGTCACGTAAATCTGAAAATCTCAATTAACGCACGTCTCGCAATGCGATCACTTCTTGAATATTTCCTGTGTATACTGTACTGCTGCCTCCACAATCTAAGTCTTATCACCCTGCTTCTGCAACTTTTGGTTTTATTATGGCTTTCACTTACACTATAAGATCTTAAACGTTATTCTTCAAATCTGAAACACTTTTGTTTTGTCATATATCTGCTTCGTAGAAACAACACCGATTTATGGGTCAGTGATAAGAATTGTTATTGGATGTACACTACCGACCATTAAAATTGCTACACCACGAAGATGACGTGCTACAGACGCACAGTTTAACCAACAGGAAGAAGATGCTGTGATATGTAAATGATTAGCTTTTCAGAGCATCACACAAGGTTGGCGCTGGTGGCGACACCTACAACGTGCTCACATGACGAAAGTTTCCAACCGATTTCTCATACACAAACAGCAGTTGACCGGCGTTGCCTCGTGAAAAGTTGTTGTGATGCCTCGTGTAAGGAGGAGAAATGGGTACCATCACGTTTCCGACTTTCATAAAGGTCAGATTGTAGCCTATCGCGATTACGGTTTGTCGTATCGCGACATTACTGCTCGCGTTGGTTGAGATCCAATGACTGTTAGCTGAATTTGGAATCGGTGAGTACAGGAGGATAATTCGGAACGACGTGTTGGATCCGAACGGCCTCGTATCCGTAGCAGTCGAGATGACAGGCATCTTATCCGCATGGCTGTAACGGATCGTGCAGCCACGTCTTGATCCCTGAGTCTACAGATGGGACGTTTGCAAGACAACAACCATCTGCACGAACAGTTCGACGACGTTTGCAGCAGCATGGACTATCACCTGGGAGACCATAGCTGCGGTTACCTTTGGCGCTGCATCACAGACAGGAGCGCCTGCGATGGTGTACTCAACGACGAACCTGGGTGCACGAATGGCAAAACGTCACTTTTTCGGATGAATCCAGGTTCTGTTTACAGCATCATGATGGTCGCATTTGCGTTTGGCGACATCGGGGTGAACGCACATTGGAAACGTGTATTCGTGATCGCTATACTGGCGTATCTCCCGGCGTGATGGTATGGGGTGCCAATGGTTACACGTCTCGGTCACCTCTTGTTCGCACTGACGACACTTTGAACAGTGGACGTTTCATTTCAGATGTGGTACGACCCGTGGCTCTACCCTTCATTCGATCCCTGCGAAACCCCACATTTCAGAAGGATGATGCAGGACCGCATGTTTCAGGTCATGTACGGGCCTTTTGACTGCTGCCAGGGCCAGCACATTCTCCAGATCTCTCACCAATTGAAAATGTCTGGTAGATGGTAGCCGAGCAACTGGCTCGTCATAATATGCCAGTCTCTACTCTTCATGAACTGTGGTATCGTGTTGAAGCTGCATGGGCAGCTGTACCTGTACACTTCATCCAAGCTCTGTTTAACTCAATGCCCAGGCATATCAAGGCCGTTATTACGGCCAGAGGTGGGTGTTCTGGGTACTGATTTCTCAGGATCTATGCACCCAAATTGCGTGAAAATGTAATCACATGTCAGTTCTAGTATAATATATTTGTCCAACGAACACCCGTTTATCATATGCATTTCTTCTTCATGTTGCAGTTTTAATGGCCAATAGTGCATACCTTTGAAGGAAATCGATTAATGTAGCACATAAAACTTAGATTATTCTGAATTATATTTAACCGATATGATTTTTACTGAAAATCAGAAGACATTTTTCATTTCTATTTACGTTCTGAGAAAGCGGTAATGGGGCGCGGCCTCCAGCTGCCTTAAGATAAGTGACAGTGAGGGGGGGAAGTGGTTGATCCCATGCTGGTGTACTGGAAAGCAGACGGAGAACTTGTACACCTGTTGATAAATGTCAGTCGTCCTGTTTTCAGTGAAACACGCGAGAAAGTCATGCAAAGCTATGGTGGAGCGGTCAACAGAGGCCATAATATGTGCGTTCGTGACTACAGCAACTTCATGCTGAATTCATGGTCCGCCGAGTCTGAAGTAAATCAGGTGAAAAGCAACAGAACGAAATACGCCGGCTTCCGATGGGAGCGCAGGACCAAGGAATTTGCAGTACAGTCCTGGGAGTCCGAATTCCAGAAAAATTGTTGTTTTGTGCAGATGCTAACCATGGTGGGTGGCCTGGGAGGAGCTAAATACCAGAAGTTGAGAGGAAAGGAAATATTTGGGAATTCGTTCACTTCCCAGAGCAGGCATTCATCGGCGCAGGGAAGCGATGCATAATTAACGTGACTTGTACTGCAAATGGCGTAATTGATTTTGCTGGAGGGGAAACCGAGGCGAAGAGCAGACTGGGAGGAGTGTCCATAGTGGTCTTCCGTTCCCAGATAGCCTAGAGTGCCGCCTTGGCTTTCTTTACTCAGCTTGCCTGAGAGAGAGTGAGCATCTCTGAAGTTTAGGATTTAGCAAATGGAACGATTGAGCTTGGAGATAGAAAGTTTTGGTTCAGCTATGTACTGAGCAAGATAGTTAGGAGTGAATAGACGAGCCAAGCCTGGCAGCACCACGAGGATGGCCGACGCCCTCACAACGACAACAGCCCGCCACGCTGAATTCGATGGTATTACATCTGCTCCGGCTTGAATTAGGCCACTGATTAATTTATTGGATCATGTCGGAAAAGTTTCCATGAGGGTTTCATGGGTCGTGTATTGAGGAATTCTTCTCCCACTTCGCATCATGCCTGTGTCAGTCGATAGGAATTAATTTTGATTTACAGCGCTTTAGTCAACGTAAACGCAATTTATTACCACTTCCTGATAGGACAATCATGTAATGTCATGATTGAAGGCCGGGAGTTAAAATAAATTTGTGCTAATCGACTGCATCTGTTTTCAATCAAGTAGTTAAAATCCCTAGTCACTTTCTTAGTTAATTTTATGTTCAAAATTTGTATCTGGTGTTCCATAGCTGAATATAACATCAATGAGCATCCCTTTTTAATTAAAAGTGATCAATTCTGAGTCAATTAATGTCAACACTGCCACCGCATTTCAATCAGGAGTCACAGGGCCTTATTACTTTCTTTGCGTTATCCGATATTGCGGCAGTTTTGCACTCTCTATTGATCTGTTAGTCAATCAGTGAGGTGAACACACGCCAAAACCAGATAAGTGACGAGTGGAGTGTTACACTATTACTAAATGGGTTACTTACTTTTAAGAAATGTTTCCCATTTCTGAAGAAAAGTCAATCCTATATTTCGAATACGATATCAATTTGTCGATGCTTGTCAAAGTTACAAATTTAACTGTACATCTTATCCCTGACACGTAAATAAATATCGTAACAAGTGGAACTGCGACAAATGGAATATAAAAAGGCAGATCTGGTTGAGTTTATTACAACAATATGTGCATTTGATCCTTTCTGCCTTTTGTCATACAGAAAATTGTACTGAAAGACAAGAAAACCTTAATTTCATTCTTCTCACACTGATATCAGTTGCTATACATATCCTTTATATGTCATGGTAAACAAAGCTAAATAGCAGTGACAAAAATGGTCAATTATGGCATGATTAGACTTTGTTTCATAACTAAAAGACAATATTGTAAGTAAAATACCAGTCAGTCAGTCGTTTTAGCTCACACAAAAGTCAGTAACTAATAACAGATTCGTTTTTTTAGATCGAAGTGTGATAAAACAACTCGCAGGTAAACAATAGGATATCTTCCGATTTGTGATGTCTCGGTGAAGTGAAACTACTATTGGAATTTTTTTCTGTATTGTGGTTCTGCAGTGTTACACTGGAATTAGATTTCAGCAATCGACGATGGGCAAATGTATGCAAAAATGTCATGAATTGCTGTCGTGAAGAGTGCTCTATTTTTATAAATATGTACATATAATTTTTGGTATATGTTGGTAGCCTTTAGTAGCGATCCGACACATTTCGTCTGCCTCATGAGCCTGCTCTCTCTTGAATTATTGTGTTTCTCCTCCATTTATTCATGCAGACACATGTCTCCTTCGGAATTGCTCATAAATGTCATTCTTTTTCTGTCTATATTCGTAGACGACCCTATAAAATACTAAGCCGCTAGCTGTCGGATCAGATAAATCGCTATTTTTGCATGCATTTCGATTTAGACTCTTTCTTTTCATCTTTCTTTCCTCCGTTCCAGTTTTATGACAGTCTAACGATCACTGCGGGCTTCGTTCGCAAGCCGTTTGGAGAGTAATAGCAAGTTGGCGCCAAAACAGTCATCTGCAACCCATTTGCGTCTGAAACTGCCCGATATTATGAGCCCAACAGGACGCCCGATTTTCCTTCTCCCTTCTTTAGTATCACAGACCAACTCGTTTCTTATTGCTATGTTAATGGGTAGGGCGCTGGAGCATTGCAAATCTCTCTGTATAGAAGCTGTAAAAATGCTCCGTCTGCTCTGCCACAATAATGTCTCTGCCGTTAGGAAATGGCATGGAAACTTCCTCTGAGGACTGTGATGCCCAGGCATCAGATTTATTTTCCTACTGGCAGAGTGAAGTTGAAATGTTCCCTCCCTTGAGTGTGCTACCTATCGGGTCAACTGGTCTCGGAAACTTTTAATATCAACCCTCCAGATAACGATAACCACAATTATTTTGGGTTGCCAATCACACTATTGAAGGTGCACCCAGTAAGACAAGAGAGTTATTCTGAACAGAAATCAGTGGTCCCTCAGACAGTCGCGAAAATACAGCGTCCGTTCATAAGGACCGTCATGCCGTAGGGACACCAATACCGATAACCAAAGCTACATACATGCCTAGCCTATCATTACAGAGAGAGTACACCAGACAAGGAATAACAGCACCTGAATAGGAGAGGGAAAGATGGGTTGGCTGAGCTTCATGCTGGTAATATACGGCGGGAGGGGGAGGGGGGGGGGACCACCATACATAATGAGATCCCTAAGGTTACTGGTGTTAGAGGGGCACCTTTTTATCTTAGGATCAGGGTTCAGACGCCCTGTTATAAACGCAACAGAAGACACCACAAAAGGTTCAATAATGCACAGAAAAGTAAGGTTAACTTATTTCAGAAAATACTGAAGTACTAAACAATAAGGTACAAGAGCTTCTTGTCTGTCAGGAAAATTTAGAGAGCTCTCAAAAGATAGACATCCTGTGCCTCTCTGAGCGCCGCAGGGTTAGGTAAGTTATGTATAGCTTACACTATTGTAGGTTCCTCATGCAGAAATAAGAAGGGGAAATGAGGAGTTGCTACGTACATTGAGACAGAATTCAAAAACATTGAGAGAAGTATATTCTATAGCGATCAGCACACAGAAGTGCGTGCTTGTGAATTAATGTTGAAAAATAATTCACTTTTCATTGTAACTGCGTACACATTCCCAATGGGAAATTTTGAATTATTTATGATGAATCTAGATTCCTTACTGTGCTATCTGTCAGACAGCAGCAAGCAGTTAATAGTCTGCGGTGACTTCAGTGTAAATTTCCTAAGGGATTCTGATATGATAATTGATTTGGAAACAAGGCGGCCGCTATGGTCGAGTGGTTCCAGGCCCTTCAGTCCGGAACCGCGCTACTGCTACGGTAGCAGGTTCGAAGCGCTGCTAGTCCTATAGTGCTTAGAGCCATTTTAAATTTGGAAACAGTATTTGCATCCCGCAATTGGATCTCAGTAATTAACTTTCCAACACAGTAGGTCCCACGTCCGGCCATCCTGATTTAGGTTTTCCGTGATTTCCGTAGATCACTCCAGGCAAATGGTGGAATGGTTCCTTTGAAAGGGCACGGCCGACTTCCTTCTCCATCCTTCCCTAATCCGAGCTTGTGCTCCGTCTCTAATGACCTCGTTCTCGACGGCACGTTAAACACCAATATCCTCCTCCTCCACAGTAGGTCCCCAGTTTATAATGTTTACTTTTATGAAACTCAGACCAATAAAATAGCTGTTCGCCCAGTAACAAATGCTCTCTCTGATCATGACGCACAATTAGTTATGATAATTAACGTGGTTCCTTACAACATCGATACTCCTCCGTGTAAACCACTTACAATAATTAACGACTCCAGGACTAATTTTCTTAAGAATAGTTTACAGGAGATGACATGGGATGTAATTTATAGTGAACCAAATCTAACATAAAATTTAATCTATCCCATAGTTAATTCGTATCATTATTTGAAAATAGCTTTCCACATAAGCTAATCGGAAAGAAAACAAGACAGCATATAAAAAACTGTATCACTGGAGGGTTTAACGTACCCCGTGAAAAGAAAATGGAAATGCATCTTTTGGCCAGAACAAGTAGGGATCCTGAAGTAGTTTCACGCTACAAAAACTACTCAAAATTACCAAGAAAGGTTATTAACGTCCGAAATCTGTATTTCCGACAACATACTTAAGGCTGTGTGGAATATAGTGGAACAAAAGACAGGATAACCAGTGACGGAACAAGACCACGTCTCTACTGAACTGAATTGAGGGGTTATCAAATACATTTAATAATCATTTCTTAAATATTAGAAAGCATAGAGACAAACAGTTCAAGAGAAAAATCACAGCAGTATATTGAAAATTCACTTCCACAAAATTCAATCATACAAATGTATCATCAGCTTCTCCTTCTGATATTAAGATAATTATGCATTCTCTCAAAAGTAGCCCATCTGGTTTTGATGGTATTTCCAACAGAGTACTCAAATTAGTTCCACATAATAAGTCCAATGTTATCTGAATTTCGTAATGCATCACTAACTCAAGGCATTTTTAGAGAGAGACTGAAATATGATATTCTTAAACCCCTATTGAAGAAAGGTGCCAAAAGAAATATCTATAATTACCGACCTGTTTCACTGCTGACATCATTCTCCAAAATTTTGAGGAGGCGATGTACTCCATAATAGTACCTCAACTTAGCAACAATAGTATCCGTAGCAATTTATAATTTGGGTTTCAGAGATATTGCTGTACTGTTCACTCACCCAACTTTACAGGCATTAAATAATAAAACAGCACCAGTTGGTATTTTCTGCGACCTCTCCAGGCATTTGACTGTGTGAATCACAGAATTATCCTACATAAATTGAAGTTTTATGGGTTTGATGGTCAATTCGACCAATAGATAACGTCATATCTAAGCAAAAGAATGCAGAATGTAGTACTTAGTAGCCCAAGCAATATAGTGCAGAGACCTAATTATGACTAGGGAGTAGTTCAGAGATCTAATTCTGACTGGGGAGTAACAAAACTAGAGGGTTCCCCGAGGTTCAGTCTTAGGTACGCTACTGATCATGACATGTGCAAGCGGTCGTCAGTCCAGTACATAAAAAGCAGAATTATTACATTTTGCAGATGGCACTAATATTGTAATTAGTTCGAGGCTACCTACAGAAACAGAACAAATGGTAAACAAAGTTCTTAAAGTACCATTGACTGGTTATGTTCAAATGATATCACCCTTAATTTTAAAAAGATACAACACATTCATTTAGGCAGATCTAGAGGTACTACGACTGTGGTAAATGTAACACATAGTGAGGAAATAATAAATAAGGCGAGAACTTCAACATTCGTAGGGACCCATACTGATGAGAATTTAAAATGGGAAAAAAATCAGAATGAAATTTTCACTTTACAGTGGACTGTACACTCAAACTTTCTTAGCAGATTAAAACTGTATGCTGGACCGAGAGTCGAACTCGGGACCTTCGCTTTTCACCTGAGCTAGGCAAGCACGATTCAAGCCCCGTCCTCACAGCTTTAATTCCACCAGTACGTTTTGGAACTCCTAAAACAACTTAGTTGAGCCACATTTCCGTTCTGAGCCATTGCAAATCTTGGGGGAAAGACAAATCAGTAAACTGACATATTTCGCATATTTTCATTAAATAATGCTTTGTGGAAAAACGTTCTGCGCTAATTCATATTTAAGAAAGAAAGTTTTCATTGGACTAAAAAGTGCTGTAAGATTAATATGTAGTCGCTCCTACGATCATGTAGTAGACATGTATTTAAGAACTTTGGCATTCTGACTACTGCTTCACAGTATGTTTATTCCTTCGTGAAGTTTGTTGTAAATAATACACTGCATTTCAAAATAAACAATGAGGTACATAATTACAATGTCAGAAGGAAAAATTACATTCAGTACTCCACATCAAGATTCTCTTTAGCGCAAAAAGGGGCCACAATACTGCAACAAAAGTTTTTTGATCACTTACCCAATGATATAAAATGTCTGACAGGCAGGAAAGTAAAATTTGAAAACGAGCTGAGAAAGTTTCTCCTTGGCAACTTGTTACGTTCAGTAGAAGAGTTTCTCATACTATAATATTGTAATCTTTAAAGGGCGGTGGGTAGGAAATTACTAACTCACATCGGTATATCATTTCTTTTCTTTTCGTAAGAAAAAAGAAAAAACGCTTCGTAATCGTCAAAATGTAACCGTATGTACAAATTAATTGGCGATGTGAATGTAAATTGACTCGTTCCACATCATCATGAATTATGGTTCAAAATTATCTATAGATCACGTAACTAACTAACTTACCAGGATAATTTGCTAAATGATCGCCTTGCACTATTCAAGGGCATTGGTTGGATTTACTAGTAACAGAGGGAACGATACCGCACAATAAACTTTATTTCGATGCCGGCAGCAGCGGCTTGACCAATGCTGTTTTTTCTTCACTGACAAAATCAAATCAAATCAAATCAGCTTGGATATTTAACGCTTACAAGTGGAAAGACTAACTGTTAAAGGAATATGACATTACAAATATTAAATTAAAAAGGTTTCTGCTCACATCTTTCATATCCTTTTCCATTCTTTTACAATTTGACATGTAACGTCTCCTGTAGGCTTGGTATTTATATGGTCCAATAAATACCACTTCTATACACTATGACAAATAAGGTTTAAACTTGCCTCTATTACACTCTTAGACACTTTCAGTCCTTTCTGACACTTCTTAAAACCCACGAACTACGAGTCCTCCAGTCTCCGAGAGATCCGAATTATTTGCTCCCACCCTTAAATGAAGCTACATAAAGTTTTACCACGGTGCCTTACCTTTGACAGGGAATGGTGCTCCCTTCTCCACTGTCCTTGCTGAAATGCCGTCTCGTCCTCTGAATCGCTTCTAATTCCTCACACTGCTGTCACCACTTCACAGTTACACTACCAGCCCCGATTCCGGACCAACACTCACTGCCTTCACAACTCTTTCCACTACCGTACCTCGCTACACTACTCTTGGCCTCTGCCATCTTGTGATTGGCTTTCATAAACAGCCTCATCGACGAGTTCACTCTGTTCCCTCCAATTCCCCCCCCCCCCCCCTCTCACCCTGCTTCCTGTCTTGCTCCTCCAGATGAATTTCTTGGTATATCGGTGCACTGGGAACCACAGCTATTACTGTCCAAGGGAATGCAACACTTGCCATCCAACGACACCCTTTCATTTCAGGGTATAACCGATGTCGAACTTAAAGTTATCTCCAGGACGTAGTTCCACTAAATGAGCTGTCATAAGTTGTGACCAGGTATTCTACTCGATCACAGCTGACATGATTAGCCACGCATACGAAACTGTAGTACGGTGGACCCACATATAGGCAAGAGAGAATCGTACTGCGAGAAATATTTTTAATGCTTCCTTCTCATCACATGACTTTTGCGAAGAACCAAAACTAAACGAACAACTACTAAATACAGTTTTGGAGCACTTTTGTAATTTTATGAGGCAATAGAACTGCGATACTGCGTGCCATGCATTCCACAAGTCCTTAGAAAATTTGTAGAGGTAACTGTCACCAGCAGTGTATGAACAAATGAAGAAATTCCCGTAAATCATGGGCTAGTAGTTTCTGGGAGCTTTCTAGAAACCCAGTACAGTTCCAGATGTGTCCCATAGGGTTCAGTTCACGCCAAGAAGTCATCATCAGTTAACTATAATGCTCCTCAAAACATTACAGCACCATTTTCGTCTTGCAATATGAAGATTTATCCTGTTGTAAGAAACGATCATCATCGGGGAGTCAGATGGTCCATAACAGTTTTCTTACAGTTCCCAGCTGTGTTGGTGCCTTCTGTTACTACTACAAGTACCACCGAAGTCTAAGTGAACGTTTTCCTCAGCAAAATAATACCCTTAGTGCATTGTGTCTTTGGTGCAGTGCACGTTTTGAGAGTTCAGAAAAATGGGATCCATACCTCCTTAACCATCTGGAGTTGGAGCTCACTCACGAACCAAGCCTCCCGCACTCGAAAAAAAAAAAAAAAAATTGGGTCCATGCCTCCCATACACTTAAGAGTCAAGCTGGGGCACTGTATCCAAGCCTCCCGTGGTGATGGAAGAAACCCAGTCTCCCATTCAAAGCAAGTAGTAAGTAATGTGGAAAAAAAATCTGATTATCCTGCTGTAGCTCAAATGTGAATTAATAGTTTCCATACCTGTTTGCTTAGCGTTCACGGATCTGAAATCAGGACCTTACCTTCTTTTTGTTTTATCAGGAACGGTCTGCAGTTTTGAGGTGGAGTGGAATCTGCTTCTGTACCTCATGAAGTCTGTATATGTCAGATCTGGACGAATAGATGATGATGAAGAAGAAGATGATGATGATAATAATGTTTGGATTGTGGAGTGCTCAACAGCGTGGTTATCAGCGTTCGTCGTCTTGAGGCAAATGAAAATCCCTGACCCCGCCTGGAATCGAACCCACGACTCCGTGCTCGGGAAGCGAGAACGCGACTGAGAGACCACGAGCTTCGGACTGGACGAATAGAGCTGATTATTGTACCTGCTGTAGAAACTTGTACAAACGTTGATAGTTTCAGTCTCTTGAAATTCAGTTCTGTTCAGTTGGGAGGAAAAGGACGCGTTTATTAACTTTTCACTGTTTGTTGAATTTTATACATTCTGTTGTCTTTAGTAGCTTTATTTTCGTTCGTTGGTAATTCAGAAAAATCCCGTGTGCTTGGCTAGGCAAGCAATTAATTAATTTTACATAACTGGGGTTCACCGTCATGTGAAATTTCTTGAAAGACATCATGTTTACGCCAGTAACTGTTAAACTTTTTTATTTCCACTATTGCATTTTCGGCTTTTATGTCTGTATCCATATCTATTAAGCAGTCGCGGAACGTTTATATTTTGTCACACATAGGCATAGCTAGGCAACAAAACAGTCCCCAGCCATATCATGATCCTGCACTGACAAGCAAAGTATATAAGACAAAAACTTCTTGATTTCATTTCTGGAACAGTAGTCATGTGGAAATCCCAACGTTTGCATCTTTAGCTACCAGCTCTGTGTCAGATGATATTTACAATGTCGGGTTCTTACATTAATTCACACTTCACATCCAGCTTTCATTACGCTTTCTTCAGAGTCTGAAAACATTGTTGACAGAGATAATTTCAGGCAGAGAATATCGCATTCATCAACAACTCTTGAATTGTCATGCTGATATTTTTCGTTCAGGAAAGAATAAGGCACTGGAATACATCGTCCATTAACACGCCCGTGGATCGTAAATAGTTGACAAAAAACTTTGTGCAAAAACTTGAAAGGTCCAACACCATATAATGTGTCACACGGAGTACTTTCAAGCTTCCAGCTTCAAAGGATATGAGTATTACCACGCTCTAGTCTGCGTCATTATCTAACAACAAATACGCCCCATCTGTAATTTTCACACCTACTGTGCTCAGAACAACATGTACCTCTTGAATACTTGTAGGTACTTTGGGTAGAATTTTCTGCCTAGCTTCTTAAATGGATTTACGAAAGGTGCCTACATCTTTGACGGTTATCTCTTCCATGCGTTCTGCTTTCAGTTGGTTATATGTAAGTTCCGATGGTGTCTAGTAGTCTGTATCTATCCTCTTCACGAACTATTTTCTGCCTCTCAATTTCATCATCGGCTATTTCTGCGTGATGGTTGTCGTCTTGATTCCCGAGTACTTCTGTGTCTTCAGTGGAGGCAGTTTTAATAAAACTTTAGTAAGTCTTAATGTGGGACGTCCTTCACGCTACACTGTATTTTAACCATTTCTGATCAATGACATGAGGATGCAGAAGGCAATGGAAACCACTGCATTAAAGACACGTAACGTGAATCCACAGGACATGTGGCCTGTAGTTGAAGAAGTGTCATGATGATCTCTCCATTGGCAAAAGATTCCGGTATAGTCCCCCATTCGGATCTCCGGGAGGGGACTGCCAAGGGGGAGGTTACCATGAGAAAAAGATTGAATAATCAACGAAAGGATAAAATGCTACGAGTCGGGGCGTGGAATGTCCGAAGCTTGAACGTGGTAGGAAAACTAGAAAATCTGAAAAGGGAAATGCAAAGCCTCAATCTAGATATAGTAGGGGTCAGTGAAGTGAAGTGGAAGGAAGACAAGGATTTCTGGTAATATCAACAAGAGCAGAAAATGGTATAACAGGTGTAGGATTCGTTATGAATAGGAAGGTAGGGCAGAGGGTGTGTTACTGTGAACAGTTCAGTGACCGGGTTGTTCTAATCAGAATCGACAGCAGACCAACACCGACAACGATAGTTCAGCTATAGATGCTGACGTCGCAAGCTGAAGAGGAACAGATAGAGAACGTGTATGAGGATATTGAAAGGGTAATGCTGTATGTAAAGGGGGACGAAAATTTAATAGTCATGGTCGACTGGAATGCAGTTGTAGGGGAAGGAGTAGAAGAAAAGGTTACAGGAGAATATGGGCTTGGGACAAGGAATGAAAGAGGAGAAAGACTAATTGAGATCTGTAACAAGTTTCAGCTAGTAATAGCGAGTACCCTGTTCAAGAATCACAAGAGGAGGAGGTATACTTGGAAAAGGCCGGGAGATACGGGAAGATTTCAATTACATTACATCATGGTCAGACAGAGATTCCGAAATCAGATACTGGATTGTAAGGCGAACCCAGGAGCAGATATAGACTCAGATCACAATATAGTAGTGATGAAGAGTAGGCTAAAGTTCTAGACATTAGTCAGAAAGAATCAATATGCTAAGAAGTGGGATACGGAAGTTCTAAGGAATGACGAGATACGTTTGAAGTTCTCTAACGCTATAGATACAGCAATAAGGAATAGCGCAGTAGGCAACACAGTTCAAGAATAATGGACGTCTCTAAAAAGGGCCATCACAGAAGTTGGGAAGGAAAACAGGTACAAAGAAGGTAGCTGCGAAGAAAACATGGGTAACAGAAGAAATACTTCAGTTGATTGATGAAAGGAGGAAGTACAAACATGTTCCGGGAAAATCAGGAATACAGACATACAAGTCGCTGAGGAATGAAATAAATAGGAAGTGCAGGGAAGCTAAGACGAAATGGCTGCAGGAAAAATGTGAAGACATCGAAAAAGATATGATTGTCGGAAGGACAGACTCAGCATACAGGAAAGTCAAAACAAGCTTTGGTGACATTAAAAGCAACGGTGGTAACATTAAGAGTGCAACGGGAATTCCACTGTTAAATGCAGAGGAGAGAGCAGATAGGTGGAAAGAATACATTGAAAGCCTCTATGAGGGTGAAGATTTGTCTGATGTGATAGAAGAAGAAACAGGAGTCGATTTAGAAGAGATAGGGGATCCAGTATTAGAATCGGAATTTAAAAGAGCTTTGGAGGACTTACGGTCAAATAAGGCAGAAGGGATAGATAACATTCCATCAGAATTTTTAAAACCATTAGGGGAAGTGGCAACAAACCGATTATTCACGTTGGTGTGTAGAATATATGAGTCTGGCGACATACCATCTGACTTTCGGAAAAGCATCGTCCACACAATTCCGAAGACGGCAAGAGCTGACAAGTGCGAGAACTATATCACAATCAGCCTAACAGCTCATGCATCGAAGCTGCTTACAAGAATAATATACAGAAGAATGGAAAAGAAAATTGAGAATGCGCTAGGTGACGATCAGTTTGGCTTTAGGAAAAGTAAAGGCACGAGAGAGGCAATTCTGACGTTGCGGCTAATAATGGAAGCAAGGCTAAAGAAAAATCAAGACACGTTCATAGGATTTGTCGACCTGGAAAAAGTGTTCGACAATATAAAATGGTGCAAGCTGTTCAAGATTCTGAAAAATGTAGGGGTAAGCTATAGGGAGCGACGGGTCATATACAATATGTACAACAACCAAGAGGGAATAATAAGACTGGACGATCAAGAACGAAGTGCTCGTACTAAGAAGGGAGTAAGACAAGGCTGTAGCCTTTCGCCCCTACTCTTCAATCTGTACATCGAGGAAGCAATGATGGAAATAAAAGAAAGGTTCAGGAGTGGAATTAAAATACAAGGAGAAAGGACATCAATGATACGATTCGCTGATGACATTGATATCCTGAGTGAAAGTGAAGAAGAATTAAATGATCTGCTGAACGAAATGAAGAGTCTAATGAGTACACAGTATGGTTTGAGAGTAAATCGGAGAAAGACCAAGGTAATGAGAAGTAGTAGAAATGAGAACAGCGAGAAACTTAACATCAGGATTGATGGTCACGAAGTCAATGAAGTTAAGGAGTTCTGCTACCTAGGCAGTAAAATAACCAATGACGGACGGAGCAAGGAGGACATCAAAAGCAGACTCGCTATGGCAAAAAAGGCATTTCTGGCCAAGAGAAGTCTACTAATATCAAATACCGTCCTTAATTTGAGGAAGAAATTTCTGAGGATGTACGTCTGGAGTACAGCATTGTATGGTAGTGAAACATAGGGTGTGGGAAAACCGGAACAGAAGAGAATCGAACCTTTTGAGATGCGGTGCTATAGACGAATGTTGAAAATTAGGTGGACTGATAAGGTAAGGAATGAGGAGGTTCTACGCAGAATCGGAGAGGAAAGGAATATGTGGAAAACACTGATAAGGAGAAGGGACAGGATGATAGGACATCTGCTAAGACATGAGGGAATGACTTCCATGGTACTAGAGGGAGCTGTAGAGGGCGAAAACTGTAGAGGAAGACAGAGATTGTAATACGTCAAGCAAATAATCGAGGACGTAGGTTGCAAGTGGTACTCTGAGATGAAGAGGCTAGCACAGGAAAGGAATTGGTGGCGGGCCGCATCAAACCAGTCAGTAGACTGAAGACAAAAAAAAAAAAAAAAATTTAAGCGTGATGTTACTGGAGTAGCTTTTTCTTTCCCATTCTACTCAAGTAACTGCTACAGAGTCGGAGGACGTGTTCTCTGTGAAGCAATCTTCTGTAGGCAGAAACCTGAGCACACAAACTACTTCCTGAGAAGGCACGGAGACCTCATAGCTATTACCTATGGTACTTGTTTGGGAGGCATGAGGCCTGCGCCCGATTTAGTTACATGATTGCACATCCATAAAGGACCATTGACCTGATGTAACAAGAAACGTCATTCATCAGACGAGGTGTCAGATGCCCATTAATTCACAACGCAATATCGATAATCACGTATCCATTGAAATCGTAATTGATGAAGCTATTGGGTCACAAGGAAATACAAAGGCGTAGTTGGTTGTGGGGACTAAAGTCCAATATCATATTGTAAACGTTGAAGTCAGAAATACAAGAGCCTGCACCAGCCTTCGACTCCACTACAGATCCTTTCCTGTCTTACTTTAGACAACTGGAAAGCCTCCGACGGCCATGTGTTGTGAAAACACTTGGGTGTCCAATATGTCGACATTTACGTGTTGTTTTATTGCCTTTCAATCATATTCCATACATGCAAACGACAGTGGCACGCGAACGGATAGTCACCATCACCGCTTTTGGTACGCTCGTTCCCAGGCAATGGGCGAAAATAATCTGCCCTTTACCAGAATCACTTATGTCCACGCACTTCCCTCTTGTGGGACGTATCGTCATCAGAATGACTCCCTACTAGTGTCCTGGCGACTTATACAGCGTGTAAGAGGTATAAGTATAGACATATTTATGGGTGACTGAGAACAGCGTACTCAGCACCATCACATCAGCATTTACTTCATTTTCAGACTAATAGGACTAGTATGTTTTTAGATTGGTTAGTACCTCGAACTGCATGTGACAAAAGCCGGTCATTAGTGCATTTTTCCCCTGGACAGTATCTCAGATGTTGAAGTGTGGACACGAAACGGATAGTCTGTGCTGACAGGTGTAGTTAACTTAGTGATACAGTTACAACCATACAGGAAACATCAGGTAAGAAATTGTGTATGCAGAAAACGCTTTGATGAAGAAAAAAAATAGCTAATATAGTGATGTGGGTGCATATTATGGTACTAAAGATCACAATATCTGCACGTATCGTCATTAGAATGACTCCCTACTCGTGTCCTCGCCACTTATACAGCATGTAAGGGGTATAAGTATAGACATATTTATGGGTGACTGAGAACAGCGTACTCACTGCATGTATCTATATAAAGGGTGAATCAGGATTCCACCAACAAACTTCCAGAGGCGGTGTATGAACCAAAACAAGAAAAAAAGTCTAGTAAACATGTGTCTGAAATGTATAGCTGAAGGGTTATGAGCACTTGAACTACTCTGCTGTGAAATATATCTCTTTTGCTAGTCGAAAGATGACTAGTGCCAGACAGAGAAATACAAGAATCACGGGTTTTTTCCCACACCTGTAATGTCCGAACTTAATTCTGTTGAGAGTCCACAAATACCTTGAAATTAAAGCTATGTATTTACCTTAATTCGAGTTTCTGGCGAGAGAATCGCACACACGTGTGCGTGTGTATGTGTGTGTGTGTGTGTGTGTGTGTGCGCGCGCGCGCGTGCACTTGTGTGTGTGTGTGTGTGTGTGTGTGTGTGTGTGTGTGTGTGTGTATGTGTGTCCCAGGCATGCTCGATAAGGTTCATGTCTGGAGAGCATGCTGGCCACTCTAGTCCAGCGATGACGTTATTCTGAAGGAAGTTACTTACAAGACGTGCAGGATGGGAGCGCGAATAGTCGTCCACGAAGACGAATGCGTCGTCAAGACGCTGCCGATATGGTAGCACTGTTGGTTGGAGGATTGTATTCCTGTATAGTATAGCCGTTACGGCTATCCATGACCACCAGCGGCGTACGTCGGGAGCACATAGTGCCACCTCAAACCAGCAGGGAACCTCCACCTTGCTGCAGACGGACAGTGTGTCTATGGCGTTGAGTCTGACCGTATTGCCTCGAAACACTTCTCCGATGAATGTCTGGTTGAAGGCATATGCGACACTCATCTGTGAAGAGAACGTGATGCAAATCCTGAGACGTTCATTCATTGGGCATGTCGTTAGGCCCATCTGTACTTCGCTTCATGGTGTCGTGGTTCAAAAGACGGACCTCGCTATGGACGTCGGAAGTGAAGTTATGAATTATGCAGCCTATTGCGCACAGTTTGAGTCGTAACATGACGTCCTGTGACTGTTCGAATAGCAGTATTCAAGGTGGTAGCGTTGCTGCCAGTGTTCCTCCGAGCCATAATCCGTAGGTAGCGGTCATTCTCCACATTAGTAACCCTTGGGCGGCCTGAGCGAGGCATGTCATCGACAGTTCCTGTCTCTCTGTAATCCTCCATGTCCGAACAACATCGCTTTGGTTCACTCCGGGACGCCCGGACACTTCCCTTGTTGAGAGCCCTTCCTGGCACAAAGTAACAATGCGGACGTGATGCAACAGCGGTATTGACCGTTTAGACCTAGTTGGACTACTGACAACACGAGCCGTGTACCTCCTTGTTGGTGGAATGACTGGAACTGATTGGCTGCCGGACCCCATCCGTCTAATAGGCGCTACTCATGCATGGTTGTTTACATCTTTGGTCGGGTTTAGTGACATCTCTGAACTGTCAAAGCGACTGTGTCTGTGATACACTATCCATAGTCAATGTCTATCTTCAGGAGCATTGGCAACCATGCTGATGCAAAACATTTTTTGATGTGTGTAGTAATTGGCAGGCCATTATGAGGTTAATCAATGAGTTGAATGCAAGGGTTGATGAAACTGAAAAGGAAGCAAATAACATTTATCCACATTTTAACCAAACATGAAGTTGTTGAGATGCGAAAGGCTGTCCAAGAGAAACTGTGGTTACTCAAGTTCCAGCATTTGGATAGAGACTAATTATTCCGGGAAGAATATACATCTACACTCCCCCAGCACCGTATGCCACGTGGTGGAGTGTACAACTTTCTTCCTGTTCCACCTGAGAATAGCGTGAGGGCAAAACGACTATCTACGTGCCTGCAGATGAGTCCAAACTTCTCGTTTCTTACCTTCGTTGTCCTTAAATGCAATGTATGTTGTAATCGTTCGGCAGTCAGCTTCAGATGCCGATTCTCTAAGTATTCTAAGAGTAATCCTTGGAAAGAATGTCGCCTTACCTCCAGGATTTCCCATTTGAGTTGCCAAAGCATCTCCATAACACTTACATTTTGTCTGAACCTACTGGTAAGAAATAGAGCAGCCTGCTCCTGAACTCCTTCGATGTCTTCCTTTAATCCGACGTAGTACGGATCCCAAACACTTGACCACTACTCGAGAATAGATCGCACTCCTGGAAATGGAAAAAAGAACACATTGACACCGGTGTGTCAGACCCACCATACTTGCTCCGGACACTGCCAGAGGGCTGTACAAGCAATGATCACACGCACGGCACAGCGGACACACCAGGAACCGCGCCGTCGAATGGCGCTAGCTGCGCAGCATTTGTGCAGCGACGCCGTCAGTGTCAGGCAGTTTGCCGTGGCATACGGAGCTCCATCGCAGACTTTAACACTGGTAGCATGCCGCGACAGCGTGGACGTGAACCGTATGTGCAGTTGACGGACTTTGAGCGAGGGCGTATAGTGGGCATGCGGGAGGCCGGGTGGACTTACCGCCGAATTGCTCAACACGTGGGGCGTGAGGTCTCCACAGTACATCGATGTTGTCGCCAGTGGTCGGCGGAAGGTGCACGTGCCCGTCGACCTGGGACCGGACCGCAGCGACGCATGGATGCACGCCAAGACCGTAGGATCCTACGTAGTGCCGTAGGGGACCGCACCGCTACTTCCCAGCAAATTAGGGACACTGTTGCTCCTGGGGTATCGGCGAGGACCATTCGCAACCGTCTCCATGAAGCTGGGCTACGGTCCCGCACACCGTTAGGCCGTCTTCCGCTCACGCCCCAACATCGTGCAGCCCGGCTCCTGTGGTGTCGCGACAGGCGTGAATGGAGGGACGAATGGAGACGTGTCGTCTTCAGCGATGAGAGTCGCTTCTGCCTTGCTACCAATGATGGTCGTATGCGTGTTTGGCGCCGTGCAGGTGAGCGCCACAATCAGCACTGCATACGACCGAGGCACACAAGGCCAACACCCGGCATCATGGTGTGGGGAGCGATCTCCTACACTGGCCGTACACATCTGGTGATCGTCGAGGGGACACTGAATAGTGCACGGTACTTCCAAACCGTCTTCGAACCCATCATTCTACCATTCGTAGACCGGCAAGGGAACTTGCTGTTCCAACAGGACAATGCACGTCCGCATGTATCCCGTGCCACCCAACGTGCTCTAGAAGGTGTAAGTCAACTACCCTGGCCAGCAAGATCTCCGGATCTGTCCCCCATTGAGCATGTTTGGGACTGGATGAAGCGTCGTCTCACGCGGTCTGCACGTCCAGCAGGAACGCTGGTCCAACTGAGGCGCCAGGTGGAAATGGCATGGCAAGCCGTTTCACAGGACTACATCCAGCATCTCTACGATCGTCTCCATGGGAGAATAGCAGCCTGCATTGCTGCGAAAGGTGGATATACACTGTACTAGTGCCGACATTGTGCATGCTCTGTTGCCTGTGTCTATGTGCCTGTGGTTCTGTCAGTGTGATCATGTGATGTATCTGACCCCAGGAATGTGTCAATAAAGTTTCCCCTTCCTGGGACAATGAATTCACGGTGTTCTTATTTCAATTTCCAGGAGTGTAGATTGAATTTATGCAGGTGTTCAGTGATTTGATCATGAACAACATGTTCTAGTACTTTGGGATCAGCAGGCAGTATCCTAATTGATCGGTAATCACTAGGCAGTTGCTGGTTTTCGATCTGTGATGTTTACTGCGTTTACATGGAATGAACTGAGTCCTCTCACCCATCCGAATCAACCATTGGTTCGAAGTGGTTGTGTTCGGCTACTTGGAGACCATTTGCTTCCCATTCATGGACTTCATGATCCCAAATAACGATATCATGTCAATGGGCTACAATTGTTCACGATTTGTCTGATTCTAGACAGTTAGAGCAAATGATTTGGCCTACTCAGATTACCCGACACGAATCCCATCGAATATTTATGAGACATTATCCAGAGGTCAGTTCGTGCACAAAATCCTGCACCGCCAACACATTCGCTGTTATAGACGACTATAGAGGCAACACGGCTCAGTATTTCTCAGGGGGACTTCTAAAGACTTTTTCAGTCTAGTTGCTGTACTACGCTGAGTAAAAGTAGAGCCGTCACCATATTAGGATGTGTCCCATGACTTTTGTCTCCTCAGTGTATAATTCAGAGCATTGGGAAAACCGAAAGTACATATAAATCTCGTTTGCTTAAATGTAATTGTGATGTAAACGTTGGTGACACTCGAAACTGTGTGAAAAGGATTATGGCCACTCCACTGCCATTCGGCGTCTCTCACGGAAGTGACCATAACTCTGATTACATGGGATTTTAAGTCATTTTGCTATCCGTGCCACGGACGTTATTTTACATCCCCATTTCTCTCTCATTTCGACCTGGTAGCCGCTCGCGTTACCACCCCACTTCAACGACTGAGTGAGGCGCACTGGCATCGGATCGAATCCACCCAGCAGGTAACCAAGAAGGACCGGTGTGCTGGCCAGCTCGAAAGTGGTATTTTGGCTCTTACCCACATCTGATGAGGTGAATGCCGCACTGCTACCCGCTCTTCATTTACACGATTTGCACATATTTATAGAACTTCACACACTTTCACATGGGACAACACTATATGTGGACAGCTGAGGGGAAGGAAGTGGGGGGGGGGGGCAGAGGGAGGGATGGACGTCCGGCCCCCATCTGCCACAAACATTGCCTAATACGAAAAATTAGCAAGTCGATCCCGTGAAGAAGGCGGGATAAAGGCCAGGAAAAAGAAAATTACTGTTTCATACTAGCGAGTGTATTGAGGCGCTTTACATTGAATTTCAGTGCTGTCATAGCTCTGTCGTTCTCATCTTTCGAAATGATGATCACAAGGCAGTGTTGTGCTTCTTAACATCTGGAATTTTCATTTTTTGTACAGTTTTCGAGAATCCATAAAATTTAAAAATTGAAACAGACGATTCCCACTCTTGGGCTGTATTTCAGTGATGCTTTTAGACTATAAAAATGGCAGTCAGAAAGCGGTTCTCATTTTTAAGAGGTCCATAGATATATTTAATTCCTAGAGTTCTACATGAACTTGGCTATTTGCGGATACATACGTAGATATCGGGAGTAATTATGACTTAGTGGATGAAATCCTACACTGATATGGGTACTTGCTATTATAATAGCTAATAATAGTAATATGACTTTTTTGTTAAAAATTAAAGGACATTGCCAATATTACCATTTTAATCTATTTTTTAATTGCAAACTATTAATAATATTGATTACTATTGTTTAAGACATTGTTATTATCCATTTGGTGTAGAGTGCTGCCGTATTGATATGAATGCTTAGTATCCTAAGTAGGTATATGCTCAGTTGACAATGACTAGTGACGTCAACATGACGATCTCCCTTGTTTTCTGTACAATTACACATGAATTCTGTTTCCATCGTACCATAAGCTGCCTGACGTCTGGGTCATTCTTGTTTCCCATGCATTGACAGAGGCCACTTACGTCATTACCAAAAGCTACCAAAAAACGCCGTGAAAGCTAATCTAGGAGCCTCCGTTCATTGAAATTCTCTCTTCTTTCGTCTAACTGGTTTGCGGATCGTATATGACGCAAATAATTTGCGTTAGGAAAACAATGAATCTCTCGTGATTTCACATGCAATGATTATTGCACTGACATGCGTAGCATGTTAACATGATGTAACATTATAGTGAGTTAACATACATTTGACCAGTGCTCTGTATCTTTAACATTTAACAATACCATGACGTAGCGACAATGTGCAGAACCGCGTCGCTTGAGTTGAAAAATTCTCCGGAAGAATTCTGCAGAACATTTCACAAAATCCATTTCAGTAATACCACGGAAAAGTTGTAGCTTACGCAACATATCAAGAATGTGACAGGCCACTCTGAATTAAAGTATGGTCTCTGTGTTCCACGTCAGTCGAGAATCGATTTCAATAGATAAAATTTCGGATCAGCCCCAAGGCGACCCTAAGGCCTCCACTCTTACGAACAGATTAAAGTAACTTACAGGATTTTAACATCAGCGCATTCAGATGCGAACGAAAGGCTTGTGGATGTAGATAGTGCATTAGCTAATGCAGACATTTTTCTCCTCCATTCAAAAGTCTATTACGTACCTCTAAAGAAATGAAACAGTTATTAATTTTACGACACAAATATCTCGCACGGCATTTCTCTTTTAAATAATCACACAATAACAATATCCTAGTTCTTCAACCATCATTTGCTCAGATGGTACGTCCTTGTTTTAAGAATGTATCAGATTGATAGCTATGTTAGCATCATCAACAGCGTGTGTGTCAGGGTTATGTGTGAAAATGGAAGATAGTGTGGTTTTAAATACTCAAAGATTCTGTTTTACCCTGTTTTAAATCTTCTGGATGTTTTACCACATTCACTTATAGCGGCTTTTGGTAAGACGCTAACACCCTTAAACCATACACATACATGCTTGACTTGCACAGCGATCAAGGACAACACGACTGTGTATGGCTACATATTCTTCAGTTAAAATGTTAAAACTTTTATATTCCGTTCTGTGTAGAAGCGAGCGCAAACAAGGTGTACTGAGTCGCACAGAGCATGAAAAACAAGTGAAGAAACAGAATATGGAGCCGGGGCACCGAACTTCGAGTACGAAGGGAAAAAAACTAATCTCTGGACTCCGGAGAAGTGAACGGAAAGGATATGAATAATGCATAAGAGCAAGGAAAAATTGTCTGCGACAACATATTGGCTGCGAGAAATTTCTCCAGAAGTTGGTAGCCACCCAGTCTGAAACTCCAGCTTCCTAACTCTCTTTTGGAAGGGAATCTTGTTATTAGGTAGAATTATTGATCAATTCCTGTTATTCACCTCGCAGTTACACTTAAATGAATACTATGATTTAATGTAGTTAATCTCTTGAAGTTTGATTAAGCTGAATATTTCCTTAGCAAACTGCTATCTGCATATATCAGTGACTTTGCGGCTTTGATTTAATTACTTTTTTCCAGAGAAACTCTAGCTTCAGAAGTACTGTTTTCAAATAGATACCAGAAATGTATATTGTTTCAACTTCGATTGTTCTGTGCAGCAAGACATTGATTTGTCGTTCTCGTTTATGATACTTTTATATTTTATGATTTAGCGTTGTTAGCCGCACGATGCGGAAGTCGTGCATTGCTGATTCTCCCCACTTTTCGAAATTTTAGCCATATAAGCCGACGCTGGATTTTTCATCTTTGACTCATTGGTGTAGAAAGTATCACAAATTCACTGAAGTACAAAATTCGTGGAAATATTTATTTAAATATTTCAGCCGACTTTCGAATATTCCTTGATGTGAGACCATTTTCATATAATGTCACATAATATTTCGTTGACTGTATCATCACTTATGAGATACATTATGAAATTTAGAACATCTGCAAGTACCGAGAAACACTTGTACTATATTGTCAATTCTAAACTTAATTCGTGGTTTTTTGGAACGTTTTGGCAACAGTATCCACGTGAAACACAGTCGTTGCCTATTTCAATTTCCTATTTACATGAAAAAACATATATTACTGGGAGTTTTCAATCGCTTGCTACTGTCCATGTTTTACAGAATTTTTTCAATGTTATTGTCGGTAATAAGACAAAAAATTAAAAATAAACCAAACATCAATGCACATATAACTGAGTAGGTGTATAGTGTTTGATTTCCGTAAATTAAGAGTGTTAAGCACAATTTGTATGGTGGATAATCTGCGTTTGTGATTTATCGTTTCTATAAATAACTTTTCTCGTGTCACTTTGCCTCCATATTTTAACAGAAATGTTTGTGGTCTGAATTTATTGTACATTAATGCTGTTGTCAAATTTATTAGTGGCAATAACCTCAAAAACTTGAAGAGAAACAGTAAGTATTGAACCAAGTTATTCCGCTGTTATAGTTGATATCACGTTCTGGCTGTTAATCACTTCAGCTTCTAAAGGCGACAGGTACTTGCTAGACCCAGAAATTAAAAGACAATCGACATGCTTAGCGGAAGGTTATATGTTTACTGTTCTGTAAAATATCGTACCAGCCACAATACAAGCAGTTGTGTATACTGGTCTCGGGCACATGATGAATTACTTGTAGTTAGTTTGCAAAGCAGCTGGAAATCACCAAGACTACTGTCAAGAAATTGGGAGCTGCTGCGAATGGATGTGTTGTTAGCGATACTGAGAGTAATGTACGAGGCATACCAATTGTACCTCAATACTATCTTCTTGTCAGGGGCTCCCAAACGCTTCCTCTAGTGGAACACTTTGAGAATCCTGATACTTTCATGGAACACCACGCTTATTTTGAAGGTTAATGACATTTTAAAAAAGAATTTTTTTCAGTAACTATTAACACAGAATTCATAATAAAATTCTTAAGAAATAATTAGGATCGTCAAAATGTCACAAAAACGCTGTGTTGTTAACAGTTTCTCACAGAGCACCTATCAGTTTCCCGTCGGACACCAGTGTTCTGCTGAAAACAGTTTGGGAAATGCTTGCATCTTCTGTTGAAGTAGGGTAAGTCATACTGAACGTTGCTATTGGATCTTTCTACCGCGTGATCACTGAGACGTCTTGCTTCCCTTGTGACCATGTTCGACTAGTCCAGTCCGTAAAGGTCTACCGTTGGGGGTGAACTTTCTGGATTTATACATAAGCCTTACCATTTTGTACTGCGTTTTTCTGA
The DNA here is from genome assembly GCF_023897955.1 of Schistocerca gregaria. Classification (NCBI taxonomy): domain Eukaryota; kingdom Metazoa; phylum Arthropoda; class Insecta; order Orthoptera; family Acrididae; genus Schistocerca; species Schistocerca gregaria. Next base: position 337,954,666 of record NC_064926.1, on the reverse strand, counting down.
AGGTCTCATGGTCTTTGTTTTGAAGATCCAGCCAACAGGGGCTTTCGTATGTGCCTGTGATTGTCCACACTCTGAAGGATACCCGTTCTCATCACAATTACTTCACAATCACATATTCATATTTCCAGTACTACCATTTTTAAAATAACACCTGCTTACTTTATTGGTAAGATTTTAGTTTATTGTTGCTGTATCTAAATAATGCCTATGATACAGACGTATGACGAATGGATCTGTCACTTTTCATTCCAAACTTACTTTGTTTACCACATGAGGTAAGTATTGAAGATTCTACGGAAATAAAACGCGTTTCATTCACTGTCAGTTCGTAATCCCCCCCATATGGGACAAATAGGTGCAAGTGTCTGTACTCTCTGAGAGCTTCCATAGTAATAAAGTTTCAAGTGTACATGTAGTTATAAGACATACCTGGGTTTCAAGGTTATATGAAATTCTTTATAAGCATCTGGAGGTGCTATATATGGTTAAAAAAACCTTGATGTTTACATATAAAGCACATTATTTCAGTTTACATTACTTACCAAGTAGCCTATAGAGCACGTATGTATTTTTACAATGATCAATGCAGACTTTTCCCTTTTTAGAAATTGTCCACTGTAATATCATATTTTCTGTGAGTTTGTCCAACGTGATGCCTGCGACCACTTGGGTATACCAAGGGGCCTCATCCGATTTCTACCACAAAGAAAACGGAGTAAATAATTTATAAAATGTGGCGTGAGGTGGCTAAAATCGATTTGATTTAGTTTATTTGCTAGCACAAATCGCCCACTATCATTTGCACTCGCTTTATTAGGAATACAGTGCACACGTGGAGCACAGGGAATAAGTCCCAAGTACCGCAAAGAAATACCTATTAAAATTCGAATTTTTGATCCGGAAATATAGCCATTCGCTAATATTTAACATTTCACACGAGCTTGTGTGGAAATATGATATAGAAATAGGTACAGATCTTTTAAAACCTATGAACTCCTTACCACATGGCACGAAACAAAGACAAGCACTTTTGCTACATTTTAACCGAATTTCTGGCTAATAAATTGTAAATGACCCGGTTCCTGCTATAGATTTACTTACTCAACCTAATGCTACGAAGAAAAACGGATTAGATGACACATAATACATTTTTATACCATTTTTTCAGCAAACTCGAGAGAGACGCACTGAAGGCACGCCCGGTCACTTCTTCTTTTGCTCTCTCGAAAATGGCAGGCGTCCGGAGGTCCTCTGGTGCTTAGTGGAGGGGATGGCCGAACCAGTTGCCTATGACCAACCTCACCACGACAAATCGGAAGTTTTCGGACTATCTTTGGTCACGAGCTACCCGTGTTCCATCTCTGCCACTACCCCAGAGAAATGAAGATGGCACTACTACAGACGATCCTCTAACAAGATTCGTCTGCTACGTTTGAGGTACAGGTGACCACGTTTCAGGAACAGGTGGGAAGAGGGTGTGGGATACATTTCAGGTATGCACAAACACGCAGACACCACACAAAAAATAAAAATGATAAAAAACATACACCTATACTCTATAAAATGCATCATCCGTTGGCATGGGGGTTGTGTGGTGCCCTCCGTAGGGCCGCGTCGTAAGGGAAATCGGCGGAAGAGCCACCTGATTAACTATTTCCCGATGACGAAATTGAACGAGCAGAAAATTTTACGTCGTACTATTATGGAACGGCCACAATAGTGCCGTTTCAAGTGTACACCTTTATTTCTCGTCACATCCAGAATCACAAAAATATACAATATTAAGATATTCAGCATACAGTTATCATTTTACTGTGTTACCTTTGGCCTGATTTCGAGTTTTTGTGTCTTTATCTCAGCTCTTGATAGCGTTTTAGCTCCTAGTATAAGTAGGCTGTTAAGGTTTTTCTGTTGGTAACGCCACGTAGCGCTCTGTACGAAAATCGCTGACTGTGCTGTGTGAAGTCTGTGGCTGGTTTGCATTGTTGAAATATTTGATATTGTAGTGTTGGACAGTTGGATGTGAACAGCGCGTAGCGTTGCGCAGTTGGAGGTGAGCCGCCAGCAGTGGTGGATGTGGGGAGAGAGATGGCAGAATTTTAAGAGCGGACGATCTGGACGTGTGTCCATCAGAGAGAGTAAATTTGTAAGACTAGATATCACGAAGTGATATATTTATATATTATGACTTTTGAACACTATTAAGGTAAATAGATTGTTTGTTCTCTGTGAAAAACTTTCAATAGTTAAGTATGCCTATCAGTAGTTAGTGCCTTCAGTAGTTAGAATCTTTTATTTAGCTGGCAGTATTGGCGCTCGCTGTATTTCAGTAGTTCAAGTAACGAAGATTTTTGTGAGGTAAGTGATTCATGAAAGGTATAGGTTATTGTTAGTCAGGGCCATTCTCTTGTAGGGATTTTTCAAAGCCAGATTGAGTTGCGCTAAACATATTGAGTGTCAGTTTAGTGTTGATCAGAATAAGTAAAGAGAGTAATGTCTGAGTACGTTGACTTTTGCTCAGCTCTTTGAAAATCAAATAACGTAAGAGGTTTACCAGCGCAGTAATTCATAAATTTTTGTAAGGGGACGTTTAACTAGGATTGGAGAAATGGGAACTGTATTTGTTGATGGCTTTTTGATTCCATCTCAGATTCGGCAACAACATATCAATGTGCTGACAGTGACTAGATTGGACTGTGAGAAAACTTGGACTTTGTCAAAATTTGGACATTGTACGGGCGCTGATGACCGCACATTTGAGCGCTCCACAAAACAAACATCATCATCAACACCATATCGATGTGCTACACCGAGTCCCGGACAAATTCCTTCATTCTGGAAAAATAACCACTTAATCGAAATTTGGGCTGACGGGCGCCCATACATGGGTGCAGACTGGGAGGAGGGGGTGGGCGGGGTGAGGTACATGACGCAGCCGCACCCTGGTTCTCAGAGAAAGGAAAAAATGTAGTTTAGTCGGGTATTTTTCTTTCAAGAAACTTATTTAAAGTCGGTGTTATGTAGATCGGAACTGAAAAAGTTTATGGCTATTTACAAGTGTCATTCGTCTTTCAAAATCATAAAAATACTCCATACCCCAGATCTAGTGACCCCCCCCCCCCCCCACAATTCCCCATACAATTAGTCGTAGCGCACCACTCATTGAGAACAGCCTCCTGGGACATCTTATATCATTGTTAAGCATAATGCCCCACAAAATCAGGAATAATGCCAAAGCTCCAAAGCCCAAAAAACAACTGAAAAGGTCTTTACGATTAGTGTCATTCAACAGCTGTTTTATTCCAGATCACGCCACTTTTAGGCTCGTTAGAGAAGAATGTTTCTTGGCAATGGGCTCCAGAATGTTGACATTCTTGTGTCGGATTAAAAGAGCTTTGGTCAATGCACCACTGGCACTTCACCCCTTTATAAATACAGAATTTAGTTTGGTGACTGACGTATCTTCTTATGAATTACAGTCCTGTCTATTTCAAATTCAGAAACCAAATGAGATTCCCAAATTCTGAGAGGCAGCATTCACTAGCCGAATCTTGACAGATTGTAGTGGTGCCTACATGAAATAGAATTATAAGCCCTGGCCGTAATCTGGTCTTCTGCGGTTATCAGGCACTCAGTTATATTAAAATTTGCAAGCTTTCACATCCACAGTTAGCAAGTAGGACATTAATCCTACAACAATACATTTCTGAAATAGTGTATGCGAAAGGAAAGTGTGACGTTAAATGTGACGTTATTTCTTAACTACTGGAGGTATTGAGGAATATAGAGGAGGATGAAGAACACAAATTATCGTAAATACTATTTCGAAATCTCCGACTTACAGAAGGTACACAATCCATGGAATCGTGTGACTGAACAGCTTCACACTCGAGATAGTCGGAATATTACTACTTTGTACAAAATTTACCAAGAAGTGTTGTTCCATAGGAGACATCTGCAGTCCCAGCAGTGTTCTGTATGTATTCCATCTAATTACGAAGTAAAACTAATTTGGCATTCACATGGCTCTTGGTGACCCTGTGGCATTATTTAATGTTCAGAGAAAATCCGACAATATTTCCATGAACCGAATTTACTTGCTACAAAATTGTCGCCTTTGTCACTAGGTAAGCTACCGAATTAGTGTTTGGATGATTTTCTGCCGTCGATCACTACGGAGAAGGGAATTTTTGAACACATTACTGGAAAAACTAGCGATCTCACTAGACAATTTGAAATAGTAATCAGTATTGATCGCAAATGTTTTACTAAGATGTTAAGAAAAACACGTCAATGGCAACCGGCGTCGATCTTGCTTAGATTATCATCAGGCTGTGTCTCATTAGATGGTGAGAAGAAACGATGATCGGAGCACTGGCACCTCCGGCTACTTCATTCTGCTGTCACTCCTCCGAAAATCGAAATGTACATCAAATCAGATCGTAAAAGAGAAATGTTCCTTCATATGTATATGGCTTTTCTGAGACCAATTCCTGATATCCACTCACTTGTGTACTTCTGGACGAAACAACCTGAAACACAGGTTCCAACGCCCATTCATTTTTCACTCGAGCATCCTCGCAGGTCGCCAGATGGTATGGAAACGAGGTCACGATAAATTTTTAAACGCGGCAGCTGTATTTCACGCTGAGCCTCCACTTCTGTGTCCCATTAATAACTCATGCACACCTGTCAGCAGTCCTGCGCGTCCGTCGAGCAGCGGCCAATTAGCGAAGAGCGTCGCGCCAGCCTGCTACTCGCGGAATCAACAAGTGGGGAGCGGCGGCGGCATCTACCACGTACTCCCTGACGGAACCAGCAGCCGGAAATGCTGCAACTCTCGGTGTGACTAGTGCGTCTGTTCCACCATACAATCAAGTGGCGTAAGAATTTCATGAGGGAAACTATGCCGCCTAGACGTAGTACAGTGTAAACTAGAGCTCGCTTTCATCATAACATTTTTCAAAAATATGGGTACAGATTAGTAGGTAGATTTTGTCGTGGTAAATATTCGACAGGCGTCAGCGACTGCACCACATCGTCTGCTTGGAACCAAAATACGAAGTATTTTAACAGAAGTGTGATTGGCTTGAGGAATATTTGACTAACAGAGCTTTTTACGTACAGTGGATGGCAAATGATACGCAGAAATGAAGTCACATGTGATGGGTTGCAAGGAAGCGTGGAAGGACCTCAGATGTTTTCATACCCTTGAACAAATTCTCAGTAGCCCTAGAGGACTGTTCGCTGACGATGTGGTTGTATCGTCGTCGGACAATGGTAAAGAATCGCAGAAAAACCGACAAATTTACGCTGTGTGTAATGAACGATTTTTTTTTTTTTTTTGGGGGGGGGGGGGGGGTCATCAGTCTTCCGACTGGTTTGATGCGGCCCGCCACGAATTCCTCTTCTCCTGTGCTCACTTCTTCATCTCAGACTGGCACTTGCAACCTACGACCTCTGTTATTTGCTGGATATATTCCAATCTCTGTCTTCCTCTACAGTTTTTGCCTTCTACAGCTCCCTCCAGTACCATGAAAGTCATTCCGTGATGTCTTAACGTATGTCCTGTCATCCTGTCCCATGTCCTTACCACTGTTTTCCACATATTCCTTTCCTCTCCGATTCTGCACACAATCTCCTCATTCTTATCTTATCAGTCCACCCAATTTTCAATATTCGCCTGAGCACCACATTTCAAATGCTACTATTCTCTTCTGTTCCGAATTTCCCACAGTCCATGTTTCACTACCATAGAATGCTGTACCCCAGATATACATTCTCAGAAATTTCTTCGTCAAATTAGCGCCGATTTTTTATATTGGTAGAGTTCTCTTGGACAGGAATGCCCTTTTTGTCATTGCTAGTGTGCTTTGGAAGTCCTCCTTGCTCCGTCCGTCACTCGTTATTTTGATGCCTACTTAACATAATTCTTTAACTTCCTCTTCTGTGTGACCATCGATCTTGATATTAAGTATCTCTTCTCATTTCTACCAGTTCTCATTACCTCCGTCTTTCTTCGGTTTACTCTGTACTCATTAGACTGTTCATTCCATTCAGCAGATCATGTAATTCTTCTTCACTTTGTCTCAGGATAGCAATGTCATCAGCGAATAGTATCATTGATATCCATGCACCTTGAATTTTAATTCCACTCCTGGACATTTCTTTTATTTCTTCCTCGATGTACAGATTGAACAATAGGGGCGAAAGACTACGTCCTTGTCTTACACCCTTTTTAATACAAGCACTCGTTCTTGGTCGTCCACTCTTATCATTCCCTCTTGGCTGTTGCACATAATACATTACCCATCCCTCCCCATAGTTTACGCTTATTTTTATCAGAATTCCGAACATCTTGCACCTCCCAAGTTCGAGTACCGCTCGGGGCACACATTTTCAGCTGTCCACATCGAGGTATATCAACAACACCTGTCGGCAGCTGAGGTTTTCAGTTAGTCATCATTTATACCAGGGAAAAGCTGCACGGTCATCAACAGTATTCTGTTCTTTCGAGGACAGTTACTATCTTCATATATATAGTTGAAGGCTGCCCAGCCATTGACCATCTTCTGTGCGAATGCGCACAGGTTGCCCAAACTCTTACGGGAATCTTCAAAGCGTGCGCGAGTAATGAGTGAATGGGCAAATGTCTATAAGGTACATCACACATGTAGAATTATGGACAGTAGGAAATGTGAGTCTCACGGGAAGCGTGCAAGGAATAAGTCCCTGCAGACGCGCTATTATCTGTGTCCGCGGTGCCTCGGATGGTTAGAGCGTCTGCCATGTCAGCACGAGATCCCGGGTTCGAGTCCCGGTCGGGGCACACATTTTCAGCTGTCCACATCGATGTATATCAACAACACCTGTCGGCAGCTGAGGGTTTCAGTTAGTCATAATTTATTCCATTTTACATTTTGAACGCTTTTTTCAGCTCGACAAATCCTATGAACGTGTCTTGATTTTTCTTTAGTCTCGCTTCCTTTATTAACTGCAACGTCAGAATTGCCTCTCTCGTGCCTTTACCTACCCTAAAGCCAAACTGATCGTCATCTAGCGCTTCTTCAATCTTTTTTTCCATCCTTCTGTACATTATTCTTGTCATCAACTTGGATGCATGAGCTGTTAAGCTGATTGCGTGATAATTCTCGCACTTGTGAGCTCTTGCCTTTTTCGCAATAGTGTGGACGATGTTTTTCCGAAAGTCAGATGGTTTGTCGCTAGACTCATACATTCTGCACGCCAACGTGAATAGTCGTTTTGTTGCCACTTCCCCCAACGATTATAGAAATTCTGATGGAATGGTATCCATCCCTTCTGCCGTATTCGATCTTCAGTCCTCCAAAGCTCTTTTAAATTCTGATTATAACACCGGGTCCTCTATCTCTTCTAAATCGACTCCTGTTTCTTCTTCTGTTACATCAGACAAATCTTGCCCCTGATAGAAGCTTTCAATGTATTCTTTCTACCTATCCGCTATCTCAAGCATTTAATTGTGGAATTCCCGTTGCACTCTTAATCTTATCATCCTTGCTTTTAATATCACCGAAGGTTGTTTTGACTTTCCTGTATGATCAGTCAGTCCCACCGACAATCATTTCGCCGGCCGCGGTGGTCTCGCGGTTCTAGGCGCTCAGTCCGGATCCGCGTGACTGCTACGGTCGCAGATTCGAATCCTGCCTCGGGCATGGGTGTGTGTGATGTCCTTAGGTTAGTTAGGTTTAAGTAGTTCTAAGTTCTAGGGGGCTCATGACCACAGATGTTAGGTCACATAGTTCTCAGAGCCACATGACAATCATTTCTCTTTCGGTTTCCTCTCAGTTTTCATGCTGCCGTTTCGTCTTAGCTTTCCTGCACGTCCTATTTAGTACTTTCCTCAGCACTTGTATTCCTGTATTCCAGAGTCTCCCGGAACATTTTTGCAGTTCCTCCTTTCATCAATCAGTTGAAGTATTTCTTCTGTTACCCATGATTTCTTCCTAGTTACTTTCTTTATACATATGTTTTCCTTTCCACATTCTGTTATCGCCCTTTTTTTTTGGATGTCCATTCTTCTTCAACTGTACTGCCTATTGACCTATTCCTTACAGTTGTATCTACAGCCTTAGATAACTTCAAGCGTGTCTCGTCACTCGCTGTTACTTCTGTATCACACGTCTTTACGTATTGATTCTTCCTGTCTGATATCTTAAACTCCAGCGTACTCTTCATCACTTCTGTGTCGTCTTGTAAGTCTATATCTGCTCCTGCCTACGCCTTACAATTCATTATCTATTTTGGAATCTCTGTCTCACCATGATGTTATCTAACTGAAATCTTCCAGTATCATCCAGCCTTTCCCGAGTATACCTCCTCCTCTTGTGATTCCTGAACAGAATATTCGCTACTACTAGCCGAAGTTTATTACAGAACTCAATTAATCTTTGTTCTCTCTCATCCCCCCCCCCTCCCATGAACCACGGACCTTGCCGTTGGTGGGGATGCTTGCGTGCCTCAGCGATACAGATTGATGTACAGTAGGTGCAACCTCAACGGAGCGGTACCTGTTGAGAGGCCAGACAAACGTGTGGTTCCTGAAGAGGGGCAGCAGCCTTTTCAGTAGTTGCAGGGGCAACAGTCTGATGATTGACTGATCTGGCCTTGCAACATTAACCAAAACGGCCTTGGTGTGCTGGTACTGCGAATGGCTGAAAGCAAGGGGAAACTACAGCCGTAATTTTTCACAAGTACATGCAGCTTTACTGTATGATTAAATGATGATGGCGTCCTCTTGGGTAAAATATTCCGGAGGTAAAATAGTCCCCCATTCGGATCTCCGGGCGGGGACTACTCAAGAGGATGTCGTTATCAGGAGAAAGAAAACTGGCGTTCTACGGATCGGAGCGTGGAATGTCAGATCCCTTCATCGGGCAGGTAGTTTAGAAAATTTAAAAAGGGAAATGGATAGGTTAAAGTTAGATATAGTGCGAATTACTGAAGTTCGGTGGCAGGAGGAACAAGACTTCTGGTCAGGTGACTACAGGGTTATAAACACAAAATCAAATAGGGGTAATGCAGGAGTAGGTTTAATAATGAATAGGAAAATAGGAATGCGGGTAAGCTACTACAAACAGCATAGTGAACACATTATTGTGGCAAAGATAGATACGAAGCCCACACCTACTACAGTAGTACAAGTTTATATGCCAACTAGTTCTGCAGATGACGAAGAAATTGAAGAAATGTACGATGAAATAAAAGAAATTATTCAGATAGTGATGGGATACGAAAATTTAATAGTAATGAGTGACTGGAATTCGACTGTAGGAAAAGGGAGAGAAGGAAACATAGTAGGTGAATATGGATTGGGGCTAAGAAATGAAAGAGGAAGCCGCCTAGTAGAATTTTGCACAGAGCACAACTTAATCATAGCTAACACTTGGTTTAAGAATCATGAAAGAAGGTTGTATACATGGAAGAACCCTGGAGATACTAAAAGGTATCAGATAGATTATATAATGGTAAGACAGAGATTTAGGAACCAGGTTTTAAGTTGTAAGACGTTTCCAGGGGCAGTTGTGGACTCTGACCACAATCGATTGGTTATGACCTGTAGATTAAAACAAGATACTGCAAAAAGGTGGGAATTTAAGCAGATGGGACCTGGATAAACTAAAAGAATCAGATGTTGCACAGAGTTTCAGGAAGAGCATAAGGGAACAATTGACAGGAATAGGGGAAAGAAATACAGTAGAAGAAGAATGGGTAGCTCTGAGGGATGAAGTAGTGAAGGCAGCAGAGGATCAAGTAGGTAAAAAGACGAGGGCTGCTAGAAATCCTTGGGTAACAGAAGAAATATTGAATTTAATTGATGAAAGGAGAAAATATAAAAATGCAGTAAATGAAGCAGGCAAAAAGGAATACAAACGTCTCAAAAATGAGATTGACAGGAAGTGCAAAATGGCTAAGCAGGGATGGCTAGAGGACAAATGTAAGGATGTAGAAGCTTATCTCACTAGGGGTAAGATAGATACTGCCTACAGGAAAATTAAAGAGACCTTTGGAGATAAGAGAACCACTTGTATGAATATCAAGTGCTCAGATGGAAATCCAGTTCTAAGCAAAGAAGGGAAGGCAGAAAGGTGGAAGGAGTATATAGAAGGTTTATACAAGAGCGATGTACTTCAGGACAATATTATGGAAATGGAAGAGGATGTAGATGAAGACGAAATGGGAGATATGATACTGCGTGAAGAGTTTGACAGAGCACTGAAAGACCTGAGTCGAAACAAGGCCCCCGGAGTAGACAACATTCCATTAGAACTACTGAGGGCCTTGGGAGAGCCAGTCATGACAAAACTCTACCAGCTGGTGAGCAAGATGTACGAGACAGGCGAAATACCTTCAGACTTCAAGAAGAATATAATAATTCCAATCCCAAAGAAAGCAGGTGCTGACAGATGTGAAAATTACCGAACTATCAGTTTAATAAGTCACAGCTGCAAAATCCTAACACGAATTCTTCACAGACGAATGGAAAAACTGGTAGATTCGGACCTCGGGGAGGATCAGTTTGGATTCCGCAGAAATGTTGGAACACGTGAGGCAATACTGACCTTACGACTTATCTTAGAAGAAAGATTAAGAAAAGGCAAACCTACATTTCTAGCATTTGTAGACTTAGAGAAAGCTTTTGACAATGTTGACTGGAATACTCTTTTTCAAATTCTAAAGGTGGCAGGGGTAAAATACAGGGAGCGAAAGGCTATTCACAATTTGTACAGAAACCAGATGGCAGTCATAAGAGTAGAAGGGCATGAAAGGGAAGCAGTGGTTGGGAAAGGAGTGAGACAGGGTTGTAGCCTCTCCCCGATGTTATTTAATCTGTATATTGAGCAAGCAGTAAAGGAAACAAAAGAAAAATTTGGAGTAGGTATTAAAATTCATGGAGACGAAGTAAAAACTTTGAGGTTCGCCGATGACATTGTAATTCTGTCAGAGACGGCAAAGGACTTGGAAGAGCAGTTGAACGGAATGGACAGTGTCTTGAAAGGAGGATATAAGATGAACATCAACAAAAGCAAAACGAGGATAATGGAATGTAGACAAATTAAATCGGGTGATGCTGAGGGAATTAGATTAGGAAATGAGACACTTCAAGTAGTAAAGGAGTTTTGCTATTTAGGAAGTAAAATAACTGATGATGGCCGAAGTAGAGAGGATATAAAATGTAGACTGGCAATGGCAAGGAAAGCGTTTCTGAAGAAGAGATATTTGTTAATATCGAATATAGATTTATGTATCAGGAAGTCGTTTCTGAAAGTATTTGTTTGGAGTGTAGCCGTGTATGGAAGTGAAACATGGACGATAACTAGTTTGGACAAGAAGAGAATAGAAGCTTTCGAAATGAGGTGCTACAGAAGAATACTGAAGATAAGGTGGATAGATCACGTAACTAATGAGGATGTATTGAATAGGATTGGGGAGAAGAGAAGTTTGTGGCACAACTTGACTAGAAGAAGGGATCGATTGGTAGGACATGTTTTGAGGCATCAAGGGACCACAAATTTAGCACTGGAGGGCAGCGTGGAGGGTAAAAATCGTAGAGGGAGACCGAGAGATGAGTACACTAAGCAGATTCAGAAGGATGTAGGTTGCAGTAGGTACTGGGAGATGAAGAAGCTTGCACAGGATAGAGTAGCATGGAGAGCTGCATCAAACCAGTCTCAGGACTGAAGACAACAACAACAACTCTCTCATTCCTTGCCCCAAGCCCATATTCTCCTGTAACGTTTTCGTCTAGTCCTTCCTCTACTACTGCATTCCAGTCCACAACGACTATTAGATTTTCATCTCCCTTTACATACTGTATTTCCCTTTCAATATCCTCATTCACTTTTTCTATTTCTTTATCTTCAGCTTGCGACGCCGGCATGTGTAACTGAACTATCGTTGGCGGTATTGGTTTGCTGTCGATTCTGATAAGAATAAGCCCATCACTGAATTTTTCACAGTAACACATTCTCTGCCGTACCTTCCTATCGATAACGAATCCTACTCCCGTTACACAATTTTCTGCTGCTGTTGATATTACCCTATACTTATCTGACCAGAAGTCCTTGTCTTCTTTCCACTTCACTTCACTGACCAGTATTATATCTAGATAGGGCCCTTGCATTTCCCTTTTCAGATTTTCTAGTTTCCCTACCACGTTCAAGCTTCTGGCATTCCACTCCCCGACTCGTAGAATGTTATTATTTTGTTGATTATTAAATCTTTTTCTCACGGTAACCTCCCCCTTGGCACTGCCCTCCCCGAGATCGGAATGGGGCACTATTCCGGGATCTTTTGCTGATGGAGAGATCATCATGACATTACTTCAACTACAGGCTACTTGTCCTGTGGATACACGTTACGTGTCTTTAAAGCAGTGGTTTAGATTGCCTTCTGCATCCACATGCCGTTGATATTTGTTGATAGTTGCGCCTTCAGAGGCAGTTTCCCACCCCTAGGATAAGAGAGTGCCCTGAACCTCCCTCCGCTCCTCCGCCTTCTTTGAAAAGGCCGTTGGCAGAATGAGGGTGATTTCTTATGCCGGAATTCTCTTCGTATGTGGATAAATGTAAGATGATAGTACAAAGATAATGATAATAATCACTACGTACTATGCCAACGGTCTGTAGGTGATAGTGCGAAACCTAGAGACATTGGCCGGGACCAGAGCATTCTTATATCGAACTTACAATAAAACTCAACTACCTCCTTTAAAAAAAGGGGGAAAAAAGAAGAAAAAAATTATCTACAGTCGTTTCAGTACACGATTTTGAATGCCTGAGCCGTTATAGCGGCTCCTTTTGTCTGTATTGCCCCATTACTTAGCTAATTTATTAATTAGGATGAGATATGGAGTGTTCGTACCCTGTGGCATCACTACCTCCGACAAGTCTTTCTTCTCTGCCGGTCGCAAATTGCCCCAAGTATACGTTCAACTATGAACGATGGAGTGGCAAGTGGAAAAGTATCCATGCCACTATCGGTACTTCGATGGAAGTCTTCAAATGAAAGGATAACAGCTAATTTTTATTAACAATAAAGAAGAAAGAGCCATTTTAACACTAATGCCTCAATCACACTCGAAATGTAGCAATTGATATCATTTATTGCTTAATACTCTTTCTCCACCATAATTTTCACTTACCGAGCATTAATTCAAGCTCACAAAAACCACCTCAAGACTGTGATGAACAGACGAAGCCGCACACATGTGAAATCACACATCAAGATTTTCAGAGGCCGAATAATGATTATACTTTAGTCTAAGAACACAAAATAACCAGTAAATACAGTCCATCCACCTGAATACTGGTCGAAGACCGTTTGTGCTGCTAGGCGTCAAGGTCTCGCGCTCGCCTGCGCAGGGACCGTTTCTGAATGGTCGCTATAGCCGGCAAACGACTGAGAACGTTACATAAAATTACAATTAAAATGCGAGCACGCTTTTGGAGGTGCTGAAATCATATTTAGGTAACTGACGGAGTGGATAATGTCGAGAGTCTAGTTGGAGTTGTGTATAAACTTTTAAACAGTTAATACAAATACACAAAAACTTTGCGCTTGCTGCCAAGCCTTGCAGTGTGAATCAACACATTCCGTTTGGGCTCCCGTACGACGCGGCTCCACCGCACACTTTCGATCCCATGCTTCGTGACTATCTGTCGCTTTGGTGGATAGAGCGTGCTGCCAATTATAACTGCTTGCTTCCTCAGAGCAGTTTGAACTTTACCACAATGCATGATGGAAACTAATTAAATGTGAGCTGACATAGAGCTTAAATGCCACATGATTTCATCATATCCATTTAATTTTCATTACAGCTATAATTACACATCCACCCGTTCGTTGCGTGACCATTTGTGTGATTCCTGACTTACGTATCAGCATTGCTCCCTAACGAATCCTTAATTTTTATCACAGTTTTCAAGTTAATTGTCTATGTTACACTACCTCAAGTAAAAAGTGGTAATTCACATGGGCTGCATACTTCCTGCTGTAAGAACTTTGGTAACTTCGTTTTGAAAGACTATTTACTTAACTAAAATTACTCTGACTGCCTCAATTCTTTGTTTTTATTTATTTTACTGTCCACTTCCAACTTCATGGCTGATTCTACAAATTCAGTACTTAACAGCACACTCTTATTATCTTGCTTACATATTTTAATAAAATTGTAACTGAAACTTCCTGGAGATTAAAACTGTGTGCCGGACAGCGACTCGAACTCGGGGCCTCGTCTTTCGCGAAAGGCGACGTCCCGAGTTCGAGTCTCGGTCCGGCACACAGTCTTAAGCTGCCAGGATGTTTCATATCAGCGCACACTCCATTGCAGAGTGAAAATCTGATTCTGAAAAATTGTAACTGTTTGTCTGGCATATTTTCAAACTTGCTGGAGTAAGATCCCCCGTTCGTACAACAAAGTATTTATCTGTGCAAGTGGAGAACGGCGACGTGACAGCAGAAAAACTTGTGAGTCTCATTAACTGACAATTCATTCAATTCTTATCTCCCGCTGTCTGCTTGGTGTCTTACGGAATATATGACAGCGATGCATATTTTCTTCGTCATTATAAAAATCAACGACTTGTTTTTCAAAGATTTTTAGTAATGATCTCTTAAAATCGTATGAAAGCTATCGCAAATGTGATGAATCCCTGACGGAGTGGTCAGTCACACTCATACAGTTCTATGTTTTTGTTCATACCTCGTAATTGGTTTACATTGCTCCACCGGCTCCTAAGGTAAGTTTGTTTCTTTGCATGATTGTATTTAATTTTTTTTCTGCAGTTGGTAATGACTATCACGTGTATCTCGTAAATCGTACACGTTGTCTGTCTCGTTTTTGCTGATGTAGAGCAGTTACAGCGTTGTTACAGCTCTGGAAATTTTTCTTGCTCCTTAGACTTTCAGATACCTGTGTATGTTCTTTCTGTATTTCTTTCTTCTGATTCTAATGATTTCTAACGTATACACAAATGCTGCGTCTTCGTGTACTACAAATGTTCATTCCTATCCTGTACGGATTTCCTCGAACGAAAATCTCTACTCACGGTGAGTCCTACACTGACTGACCAAGGCTCCGCTTGCTCCTAGGCGTTATTCGTAAATTCTTCAACGCCCAGATTTTTGCGTGTAACTATGTTCATGCTTGTGTGTGTGTGAAACCTATTACGAAATCTTCGAACAAGAAAATAACTTTAAATTCAATCGAAAGAAATTAAATCAAGGAATTTAGTATAACAATTAGGAACGTTAAATATGAAACCTTGGTTGTAAATCATATTATAGAATCGTTGCTACCAGTAGTTTTGGTGATATCTAAAACGTAGGTAACAGACAACAAGTAGACTTTTACATGAAGCTAGTGAAACAAATACTGTAATATGAAACAGTTACCACAACCTAACACAATCTCTTAGAAGGTATAGGCCTACTATTTATTGCAGACATAATTCTATGAACAAAACTCTGAAGATAACGTTTTCATTTCACTGTAATAACTTCTTTCGGTATATTTGTGCCATCTTCACATCGAAAACTGGCATACAGAATGACGGAGTGGCCGTGGGGTTCTAGGCGCTACAATCTGGAACCGAGCGACCGCTACGGTCGCCGGTTCGAATCCTGCCTCGGGCATGGTTGTGTGTGGTGTCCTTAGGTTAGTTAGGTTTAATTAGTTCTAAGTTCTAGGCAACTGATGACCTCAGAAGTTAAGTCGCATAGTGCTCAGAGCCATTTGAACCATTTTTGCTACCACTGACGTCAGCTGGTGCGCGTCATAATGCTGTCTACGTAACCGACCGAAATTTATGTAACTGTCAAAGCTGATAAAAGATGATGGGATCAATGGCGCCTTAGACAAAGAAGCTGAGATATTGAATTCAACAAAGTTTTGAAAAATTCTATCTAGTCTAGAATAATGAGCTATTCAGTACGATAGAGGACCTGGACGTGAGTCATCCTGATTGATTTCCTTACTTCTTGCTAATCATGCTTTCCGCTACCTGCTCGGATAATACACATGCGAAGATGTGGTGGAGTGCGTTAATTACGGAGTGCAACAGGGCACAGGACGATTAATCACTGTCTACCGAGGTCGTACAGAGATAAAAGCGAATCCGCACAGAGGAGAGAGAAACGACCGGCGCGCCGGAGAAGGCGGTGACCAAGCGGCGTCGCTGCCAGGGGATTGCCCCAGGACGGCCGGCCTCGCACCGCTATCTGGCGGCGGCGTCGACAATTTTGTGCCGCCGCCTCGCCATCTTGAGCGTAACTTAATTACCTGCGCTTCCTCGCGGAAGCTGCTAATTGCGACAGGCCGCGAGATAAATGGTGCGCCGAGCCGCGCCGCTGGCTGGTGGCTGGTACACCCGCCCCACCTGTCCCCCGTTCTTTACGGAGCGCGCAGTCGCCCCACGCCTGGGGCCTCGCGGGTTCATTAATCTCGTTAGCTGCTCCCCTTGTACTTGTCGAAGGGTAACGACATGCAGCTCATCCGAAGTTTATACGGTGGTGATGTACAGCCGCGAACGAACAGGCTACTGTGCTCGCTGGAAGGGCCACAAGGCTCATTGTCACCCAAGCACCAAATCACGTATTTAGCAAGAACTATATACACTCAAGCTCACAAATTAAGGATATTTGCAGAATGCTGTGCCACACAACGTAGCAATAAACAAAACTGGAGCTAATAGCATACTAGATACAGGATCCCAGGTAGATGCCATTTTCCTTGACTTCCGGAAGGCGTTCGATACAGTTCCGCACTGTCGCCTGATAAACAAAGTAAGAGCCTACGGAATATCTGACCAGCTGTGTGGCTGGATTGAAGAGTTTTTAGCAAACAGAACACAGCATGTTGTTCTCGATGGAGAGACTTCTACAGACAAAGTAACCTCTGGCGTGCCACAGGGGAGTGTTATGGGACCATTGCTTTTCACAATATATATAAATCACCTAATAGATAGTGTCAGAAGTTCCATGTGGCTTTTCGCGGATGATGCCGTAGTATACAGAGAAGTTGCAGCATTAGAAAATTGTAGCGAAATGCAGGAAGATCTGCAGCGGATAGGTATCTGTGTGTGTGTGTGTGTGTTTGAGGTTTACGGGCGCTAAACAGCGTGGTCATCAGCGCCCAAGCGCATAGAAACAGGAACACAGGCGGTGAAGGGACGAAGACGGACGCCGAACAAGGAGAACGGCTAAAAGACACAGGCCTAACGCAGTTCCAAATGCGCACATACAGAGGCAAAACAAGAGGAGAAGAAACACACTAAAAAAGGAAAGGAAACACAAGGAAAAGAGAATAGATACCGAAGTGAAAGAAGGAGGTAATCGTGACTGGCGGACCTCTTACCTAAAAACTGGGTGAGCCAGTCACCCAGCAGCACATTAAAACCTTCTCCCTAAAATCCGAGGCAACAGACTGGACAGGACACAAAACCGTAAAACCTTAACCACAGTCGCTGCGTCGTCTTGCAAAATAGAAGGCAAATCCGGTGGCAAGGAAACCACCGCCCTCTGGTCAGAGAATAAAAGACAGTCAAGTAAAATGTGGCGGACAGTAATCTGGACGCCACAAGCACTGCAGATTGGGGGGTCCTCCCGCCGGAGTAAAAAACCATGCGTGAAGGGACTGTGTCCAATGCGGAGGCGAGTGAGGAGGACCTCATCCCGCCTGTATGACTGGTAGGACGTACGCCATGGTCGCGTAGTGGCCTTTACCAGACGCAGCTTATTGTCAGAAACTGCCAACCACTCCTCTTCCCATTGATGCATAACACGAAAACGCAAAAGGGAGGTTACAGCATGGAGGGGGACGGCACATTCAACAACGTGAGGGAGGGAACATGCATCTTTGGCAGCCACATCCGCCAGTTCGTTGCCCCTAATACCCACGTGCCCCGGCACCCAGCAGAAAGAAACCACCTTCCCCTGCCGTTGCAGGTGGAGTAGGGCATCATGGATGTTCTGGACGACCGTATCCGCTGGGTACAAGTGTTGAATGGTCTGAAGGGCACTCAGGGAGTCAGAACAGATGAGGAACTTAATACTGGGAACACATCTCATCTGCTCCAATGCCCGCAGTATTGCAAATAATTCGGCATCGAGGATGGTAAACACCGCAGGAAGCCGTAACTTGACGACTCGATCAGGGAAAACAACAGCACAACCAACAGTGTCCCCCTGTTTAGAGCCATCTGTGAATACAGGTACATGGTCCGGATGCTGATTTAAAATATCGTAAAATAAGGAGGTAAAAACAAACGCCGGAGTGCAGTTCCTCCGGTTCTCCGACAAGTCTAAAAGGATGCTGGGCCTCTGGAGCAACCAGGGAGGCAGGCGAGTAAAACCTTGTCGTTGGGGGGCCACACGCTCCACACCAAGGGACTCAAGCAAATGCTTGGCACGAATCCCAAATGGTTTTGTTGCCCTGGGACGACTGGAAAAGAGACGTTCCATAGGCGGTCGGGCAACGGTAGGGTACGCAGGGGAGGTAGGACAGGCAAGGAAATGACACACCCGTCGCACCATGAGGAGTTTCCGCCGGATGGCGAGCGGCGGTTCCCCTGCCTCAGCACACAGGCTGGGGATGGGACTGGTACGGAAAGCACCAGTGGCCAGCCTGATACCCTCATGGTGTACTGCGTCAAGGATCTTCAGATACGAAGGCCTTGCTGACCCATACACGGTGCAAGCATAGTCAAGACGCGATCGGACGAAAGCCCTATAAAACTGCAGCAGACGCGCCCGATCTGCTCCCCAGGACCGATGGCTCAGACACTTCAAAATATTCAGTGCCTTCAGGGCCCGCACCTTGAGGTCTTTAAGGTGAGGCAACCACGACAACTTGGAATCAAAAGTGAGGCCCAGGAACCTCACAGTGTCTCTAAAAGGAAGAACGGTGTCCCTCAGACGCAATTCAGGGGAGGTAAAAAGACGCCGAGAACGATTAAAATGAACACACACAGATTTGTCTGCAGAAAAGGTAAAACCCGTCTTTGCAGTCCATGCCTCTAAGCGCTTTATCGTAAGCTGTAACTGCCGACTAGCACTGACAAGACTGGAGGAAGAACAGAAAACAGCAAAATCGTCCACAAACAAGGAGCATTGGGCAGGACTCCGGATAGTGGACGTGATACTGTTAATAGCAACGGCAAAGAGGGTGACACTTAAAACGCTGCCCTGAGGAACACCATTCTCCTGCACGTACAAATCCGATAGCACATTACCAACCCGATACCGAAAGAGGCGGTGAGAAAGAAAGGACCGAATGAAGATGGGGAGACGGCCACGAAAGCCCCACTCATGGAGTTGATTGAGGATAAGGCGGCGCCAAGTAGTGTCATACGCCTTATTAATGTCAAAGAAGACCCCTAGACAATGCTGGTTACGTAGAAAGGCCTGCTGGATGGCGGCCTCAAGCAGGGTCAAGTTGTCTATAGTGGAACGACATCTCCGAAAGCCACACTGAGAGGGGCTAAGGAGCTGCCTGGTCTCGAGCAGCCAAACCAGGCGGCGGTTGACCATGCGTTCCAACGTCTTCCCAACACAGCTCGTCAAGGCAATACTCCGATAACTACTGGGATGCGTTCGGTCCTTCCCTGGTTTGAGGAGGGGAATCAAAATTGCCTCCCTCCACGAGTCAGGGTACGTGCCAGATAACCATATCATATTGAAACAGTTCAGGAGAACTTCCTTGGATGGCAGCGACAGGTGCCGCAGCATGCTGTACCGGATTTGATCATGACCAGGCGCAGTATCATGAGCCACAGACAGCGCAGAATCCAGTTCCCACATTGTGAAGGGGCAGTTATAGGGTTCAGAATTTAGAGACCGGAAGTCCAAGTGACCCCTTTCGACGGCAGTGCGGTAGCGGCAGAAATCTGGATCACAGTTAATAGTGGCGGTAGATTCCGCAAAATGCATGGCCAGTGTCTGGGCAATGTCTCTCTGCGCCGTGAGGAGACATCCCTGATGCAGCAAAGCCGTGACAGGTAGCTGGCTGAGTTTCCCGGAAATCCTCCTGATGGCTTCCCATACTTTCGTAGAACTAGTGGAGCGAGAGATGGAATTCAAGAACGATTGCCATGACCGTCGTTTGCTCTCTTTAATCACCCGCCGCGCTCTGGCCCTTGCCACTCGAAAGGCCGCAAGATTGTCAGCTGAGGGACGGCACTTGAAGCGGCGCAGTGCTGCACGGCGGGCGCGGATGGCTGAGTGGCACTCAGTGGTCCACCAAGGGACAGGACGCCTCTTGGGATGACCGGATGACCGTGGGATGGACAATTCAGCAGCATGAGAGATCACGGCTGCAACATGGTCTACCCATTCGTGGACGCTGGCACGGTGTTCCAAAACAGCCAGTTGGCTGAAAAGTGTCCAGTCAGCTCTGCAAAGGTGCCACCGGGGCGGCACTGGTAATGCCACAGCCTCATCCAGGAGGCGAATCCAGAGGGGGAAGTGGTCACTAGAATGGAGGTCAGCTGCAGCCTCCCACAGAGCAGAATCCGCGAGTGCAGGAGAGCAAAAGGAAAGGTCAATAGCCGATGACGATCCGGAAGCAGTACAGAAATGAGTGGGAGCACCAGAGTTGAGGAGGCACAGTTCTTCAGACATCATGACGCTTTCCAGAATGCGACCCCTGGGGCAAGTAGTCGGAGAGCCCCATAAGACATTATGAGCGTTGAAGTCCCCCAGAAGAAGAAATGGGCGAGGGAGTTGGCTAATAAGGTCCGTGAGAGCCTCAGTGTCCATCGCATCCGGAGGTGGTAAATAAACAGAACAAACTGTGAGCCTCCGACCCACAAGAATGTCAACTGCAACTGCTTGCAAGTCGGTGACGAGAGGGAGCTCAGATGAGGGGTGCACATCACGGACAAAAACTGCAACACCACCCTTTGCCCTTTGCCCCGTCAGATCATCTTTTCGATATGCGGTATAGCCGCGTAAAGAAGGAGAATCAGTGGCCCGAAAATGTGTCTCTTGGAGACATAAGCACAAGGGGCACTCTCGTATAAGGAGTTGTAATTCGGCCACATGCGTCCTGAAACCATTCAGGTTCCACTGTAATATGGGAGCCAGTGATCAGGGTGGCTGAACTTTCACCCTGCCTCTGTGCTTTGGAGGAGAGACCGTACTGGCCGGAGATTTATTCCTGGGGCGAGAAGACCGCCCCCGGTCGACATCAATGTCCATAAGATCCGATGACGACCCACGGGAGATGTCAGACAGTACGATGGCATCATCATCGGACCGACGCTGACTAGTCTCCTCAGGTGGCAGAACCTTCAGCTTCTGAGGCTTTGACTTGGGGGGCTTGGAATGCAGAGCCTTGTCAACAGTTGGAGGTTGACTCGCCTGGGCAGAAGGCGCCATATGGGGGGAGGCTGGAAGTACCTCAATGTCAGCAACCACGGCCTTGTCCGATGTAGCGGGGAGAGCCGCAGATTGCAAAACAACCGCAGCAGCACAAGTGCACTGGCAAGCGCAGGTTTTAGTGCTAACACTAGCAACCTCCGTTTGTGTAGCAACAGTGGCCAGTTGTACCGGTTTTTTGAGAGCGGAAGCGAAAGATGTGGAAAAAACAGGAGGTTGCATGGCCTTAAAGATCTTCTTGGCCTCACCATAGGGGATGCGCTTAGAGGTTTTAATCTCCTGTACCTTCCGCTCTTCGAGATAGATGGGGCAGATCCGGCTCCAGACAGGGTGACTCCCAGAGCAATTCACGCACTTCACAGGCGATGAACAATCGGCTCCGTCATGGGCAGGCTGACCACATTTACCACACGTGGCTATTCCATTGCACCCCAACGTAGTATGCCCAAAGCGCTGACATTTAAAACAGCGCATTGGGTTGGGGAAATATGGCCGTACGGACAAACGTAAGAACCCCGCTTTAACATGCTCCGGGAGTCTCGGGCAACTGAATGTGAGAATAAACGAGTCAGATTTGACGAGGTCCCCATTGACTCGTTTCATAATGTGCTGCACGTCAACAATTCCTTCGTCAGCCCACTCAGATTTTAGCACGTCTATGGGGATATCCACCAAGTCCCTACACGTCACAACACCCTTACTATAATTCAAAGTGGAGTGGAGCTCGGTCTCGACAGCGTACTCTCCTAGACAATTTGCTTTCCGAAGGGCAGCGACTTGACGGGAACTAGAAGTTTCAACTAACAGAGTCCCATTGCGCAGTCGCTTTACAGATTTCAGTGTTCCTGCAATTCCCTCAAGACCCTTGTGGATGTAAAAGGGAGAAACCCTCTCAAAGCTACCCTCCTTCCTTTTAATGATCAAAAACACATTCTGATTATCAGCATGTGCTCCGTTACTACATTCTGTTAAATCTCTAGCAACACCAGGCGCTGGAGGACTCGCAGCGCGTAGCCGCTTTTTCGATGGGGTGTGTTTTCCAACCAGCGGCCCACCCAAGCCACTGGTAGGGGGAAAAGTAGAGGTCGAAGGGTCCATTGTGGTCCCACGAGCAGCTAGGGAACTAAAAGTCCGCTCAGACAGAGCCCCGCGTGCCTGAGTAAGCCTTATACAACTGGGGTGCGGCAGGTGCCCCAGAGGTTGCCCGCTTGCGACTGTTCCACCCCAACAGCCATGCATCTTCTAGGCGCGGAGCACACCGAAAGATTGAGGGGTTTTTATAGAGGTTGGCCTTCCTCGCAATCCAGGCGGTCAAGCCAAGATTACCATTCCCCGCAGCACACAACGTTTCACCGCCGCGCCGTACGGTGGTCGCTGAAGCATGTCCGGGGGTTACGGTGTCAGGACACTGGCGGCGCAGACCAGTCCCCAGCTCAGGACCCCGGGGTCGCCAAGCCCGTACTCAGCAAGTGAATGCTGAGCCCCTGGGGGAGCGGATAGGTATCTGGTGCAGGGAATGGCAACTGACCCTTAGCATAGACAAATGTAATTTATTGCGAATACATAGAAAGAAGGATCGTTTATTGTATATGACAGCGGAACAAACAGTGGTAGCAGTTACTTCTGGAAAGTATCTGGGAGTGTGCGTGCGGAACGATTTCATGTGGAATGATCATGTAAAATTAATTGTTGGTAAGGCGGGTACCAGGCTCAGATTCATTAGGAGAATCCTTAGAATATGTAGTCCATCAACAAACGAGGTGGCTTACAAAACACTCGTTCGACCTATACTTGAGTATTGCTCATCAGTGTCAGATCCGTACCAGGTCTGGTTGACGGAGGAGATAGAGAAGATCCAAAGAAGAGCGGCGCGTTTCGTCACAGGGTTATTTGGTAAGCGTGATAGCGTTACGGTGATGTTTAGCAAACTCAAGTGACAGACTCTGCAAGAGAGGCGCTCTGCATCTAGGTCTAGCTTGCTGTCCAGGTTTCGAGAGGCTGCGTTTCTGGATCAGGTATCGAATATATTGCTTCCCCCTACTCATACCTCCCGAGCAGATCACGAATGTAAAATTAGAGAGATTCGAGTGCGCACGGAGGCTTTCCGGCAGTCGTTCTTCCCGCGAACCATACGCGACTGGAACAGGAAAGGGAGGTAATGACAGTGGCACGTAAAGTGCCCTCCACCATACACCGTTGGGTGGCTTGCGGAGTATAGATGTAGATGTAGATGTAGGTACATAGGGAACACACATGACACAGATCTGCAAGTCCACGGTATTGCTGATAAGTTGAGAAAACCGTCCATAAAACACATGTGCTACAAAACGCCACTGTTTCCTGCGCATGTACCCTGACATCAATATGGGATACGAGTACCATGCACACGTACAAAGGTCGCACAACGGGTTGGCATACTCTGGATCAGGTGGTCGAGCAGCGGCTGGGGTATAGCCTCCCACTACTGCACCAGTGCCTGTCGGAGCTCCTGAAGTGTTCTAGGGGTTTGAACATATACAGCGATACATCAACCGGGAGCATCTCAGACGTTCTCGATGGGGTTTAGGTCTGGAGAACGGGCAGGCCGCTCCATTCGTCTGATATCTTCTGTTCCAAGGTACTCCTCCACGATGGCAGCTCGGTGGGACCGTGCGTTATTATCCATCAGGAGGAAGGTGGGACCCACTGCACCCCTGAAAAGGCGGACATACTGATGCAAAATGACGTACCGATACACCTGACTTGTTACATTTTCTGTGTCAAAGACATGCAGGAGTGTACGTGCACCAATCATAATCCCACCCCACACCATCAAACCACGACCTCCATACAGGTTCATTTCAAGGACATTAATGGTTTGCTTACTGGCTCCTGGTTCACACCAGATGAAATCCCCGGTGGAATCCCTGTTCAGTCTATACCTGGACTCGTCCGTGAACATAGCCTGGGATGACTGTTCCAATGATAATGTATTGTGTTCTTGACACCAGGCTTTACTGGCTCCACTGTGACCAGGGGTCAGTGGAATGCACCTTGCAGGTCTTTGGGCGAATAAACCATATCTGTTCAGTCATCTATAGACTGTGTGTCAGGAGACAACTGTTGCAGTGGCTGCGGTAAAGTCCCGAGCAAGGCTACCTGCAATACTCCGTGGCTGTCTGCGTGCACTGATGTTGAGGTATCGGTATTCTTGTGGTGTTGTACACTGTGGATGTCCCGTACTGTAGCGCGTGGGCACGTTTCCAGTCTGCTGGAATCATTGCCATAATCCTGAGACTGTGGCACATGGAGGGCCCGTGCTACGTCCTGCTGTGTTTGACGGGCCTCCAGTAGCCCCCTCATAACGTCAGCAATATGTGTTCTTTGAGCCATTTCGAACGCACACTTACCATTAGCACGTCTGAAAACGTCTGCACACTTACTCGCTGCACCGTACTCTGACATTCATCAACACACCCTGTTGACAGCAGGTCAAATACACCGCATGGTCATATACTGAGATGATTTAAACCCGCAAACAGCCCACTAGAGCGTTGTTTCACCATGTATCAGCAGTACCCTTAATTTATGGGCATGAATGTAAAATTATGAGCCGTAGTAAATGAGTGGACTTGTCCATAAAATCGAGGATTCGAGTCCGAAACGAATTTCCGTGACAGAGTTGGTGGTCACTCAGGGTCGGTGTAAATGGTGGACAATTCGTATCAGGGGATGTGACCTTCAGCACTGACACAAGTCATGGCACTGAGCTGGCGTGAATGTACCAGGCGGCTGCATGGAATCAGCGTAGTGCAATGTGGAGACGTGACCGAAAGGATTTATTATGTCCATGACCGCATCGAGAGTGAAGTTGTCCGTTTAGTTGGTGTTTCAAATGAAATGTCCAAAGTGTCTGTGACGTAAAGTGAATCACTCACTTCCACGTAATGTGGCGTAAGGAATAGTGGTCGTAACACGATCCCGTGAAAGAGATCCTCACGCGGTGCCCATTCCGAGACAGGTGTAAATACGCAGGCCATTGTTCATAGCCGCACTTAAAGCTGCGCCACCTTGACAGACGAAGTAGCGCAGTAACCGGAGTGTATATTGAATATGTCGTGTTGTCTGACGAATCGCGGTTTTGCCCTTGCTCAAGTGATGTAAGGTGGTGAGTGCACCAGCGAATCTATGAAGTGCTTAACCAGTCGTGTGTTGTCACCTCTGGTGCTTATAGGAGGTATTCCTTTTTTCTTTATTTTTTTCTTGTAGTGAAATTGGCCTAGAGCTACCGCAAACAGGGGTTAGGATATCTATACCAACATTGTCAGTGGCCATGTGTTACCCTTCCCTCTACATCTTCAAGACAAGTATCCTCCACTCCCGTCTAGCAAGATGGTACTGCATACAATCCTTAGATGACAAACCCATAGGCACTCCATCGCACCTTGACTGGCCCTTCTAAATCACACAATCTTAAGGAGAGGTTTACTACCTTTGGCCAAAAAAAAAAATTAAGTAGTTTGAGAATTTTTTCTCGGTATGTATTATACACTCCTGGAAACGGAAAAAAGAACACAATGACACCGGTGTGTCAGACCCACCATACTTGCTCCGGACACTGCGAGAGGGCTGTACAAGCAATGATCACACGCACGGCACAGCGGACACACCAGGAACCGCGGTGTTGGCCGTCGAATGGCGCTAGCTGCGCAGCATTTGTGCACCGCCGCCGTCAGTGTCAGCCAGTTTGCCGTGGCATACGGAGCTCCATCGCAGTCTTTAACACGTAGCATGCCGCGACAGCGTGGACGTGAACCGTATGTGCAGTTGACGGACTTTGAGCGAGTGCGTAATGTGGGCATGCGGGAGGCCGGGTGGACGTACCGCTGAATTGCTCAACACGTGGGGCGTGAGGTCTCCACAGTACATTGATGTTGTCGCCAGTGGTCGGCGGAAGGTGCATGTGCCCGTCGACCTGGGACCGGACCGCAGCGACGCACGGATGCACGCCAAGACCGTAGGATCGTACGCAGTGCCGTAGGGGACCGCACCGCCACTTCCCAGCAAATTAGGGACACTGTTGCTCCTGGGGTATCGGCGACGACCATTCGCAACCGTCTCCATGAAGCTGGGCTACGGTCCCGCACACCGTTAGGCCGTCTTCCGCTCACGCCCCAACATCGTGCAGCCCGCCTCCAGTGGTGTCGCGACAGGCGTGAATGGAGGGACGAATGGAGACGTATCGTCTTCAGCGATGAGAGTCGCTTCTGCCTTGGTGCCAATGATGGTCGTATGCGTGTTTGGCGCCGTGCCGGTGAGCGCCACAATCAGGACTGCATACGACCGAGGCACACAGGGCCAACACCCGGCATCATGGTGTGGGGAACGATCTCCTACACTGGCCGTACACCTCTGGTGATCGTCGAGGGGACACTGAATAGTGCACGGTACATCCAAACCGTCATCGAACCCATCGTTCTACCATTCCTAGACCGGCAAGGGAACTTGCTGTTCCAACAGGACAATGCACGTCCGCATGTATCCCGTGCCACCCAACGTGCTCTAGAAGGTGTAAGTCAACTACCCTGGCCAGCAAGATCTCCGGATCTGTCCCCCATTGAGCAAGTTTGGGACTGGATGAAGCGTCGTCTCACGCGGCCTGCACGTCCAGCACGAACGCTGGTCCAACTGAGGCGCCAGGTGGAAATGGCATGGCAAGCCGTTCCACAGGACTACATCCAGCATCTCTACGATCGTCTCCATGGGAGAATAGCAGCCTGCATTGCTGCGAAAGGTGGATATACACTGTACTAGTGCCGACATTGTGCATGCTCTGTTGCCTGTGTCTATGTGCCTGTGGTTCTGTCAGTGTGGTAATGTGATGTATCTGACCCCAGGAATGTGTTAATAAAGTTTCCCCTTCCAGGGACAATGAATTCACGGTGTTCTTATTTCAATTTCCAGGAGTGTAGATATCAATGTCAAATTTGCTCAAAATGTTGATTGATATTTCCTCTACAAACTGGAATTTCTTCGACCGGAAATGCAGAACAGCAAAGGCGGAAGTGCAGTCGGAACGAAACAAAATTTCTATGTAGACCTCCACGCGCTGTATGTCACAGGTCATCCGGCTCGTCTGAAATCAAAATTGAGTTGACGTTAGCGAAGTATATAATATTCTTTAGGTGTTGTACCTCGCTTAAGTTTTTTGGGCTAAAGGAAACAAAATGGCGGTCATTTGAAGAAAATAGGGTTTTTAAATCGATTTTTCGACCTCGTTGGCTAAGTAAAAATATTTATAGTTGATGGAGCGGAATAAAAGTGGTCCAACTCTTAGACGATTTAGTTAGCTTCGTCGGAAACAAAGAATCATGCCAATCGGTACAGTAGACTGGAAGTTACCATACCGCACGATAAAAAGAACGTCATTTCGAGAAAAACGCGTTTGCAGGTTTGACTATGCAATATTATGCAACGTACGTTCAATATGCTATTCAGGATCCATAAAGTAGCCCTTCGTCATAGACGGCCTTCTGCTCGATATGGGCCATCCTGCGCTTCTCCAGAGTCGCTCGTACGGCCGGTAACAAGCGGTTCCGGCCGCTTGAATCCGGTGGTCGTCCGAATGCTTGGCAAACTGCGTCGAGTAGAGTCCCTGGGTGACGTCCATCGTTGTCATGGTCTTCAGAATTGCTGAATATCGTTCGTTGGAGGTGCTCACTGGCAGAAAAGTCGCAATCTCCACAGTCTTCGCACCAGAATGCAAATTCTTGGGGACTAACTTCCAAACACAGGTGTTCAAACTTCCATTTGAATTTTGTGTGTTTCCTGCCTAGCCATGGTACAATAACTCGTCTTCGGAAAGAAAATGAAACTGGTCAGTGAATAAGGCCGATTTCAAGCAGGTGCATTTTTTTGTTCCACTGCTGTAAGGTGTCAGGCAAATCCAACACCTTCCATGAAAACCCTGACATGATAAGCAAATCCAGTAGTATGTCACATAGCTCCGAATAAATCGTGACATTAAATTAACCAAAGTAATACGAGTAACGAGTGAGCAAATGGAATACCACAGACTAACACAAGAATGCCTAAATGCATGTCATACCTTCTCACCGTGAGACAGACTCTTTTCCTAGGGGAGAAACGAGAACAGAAGCTGCGAGCTGAACCGTGTTAAGTTAGAGGGCCCTACGACAAGGGACGGACATCCACTTCGCCAGCTAACCATTAGGACCACCCCCAGCCCATGTTAAAAGTTAGAGCCTTAGCAGGAGACTTTTTCGCGTCTCTGTTACGTCAGGACCACCCCCCAGCCCATGTTAAAAGCTAGAGCGCTCCAGAAGAACAGTATAGATCTTACGCTAACACAAAAAGGTCCACCCCAGTTGCAAGTTTTAGCGTGAGACTTTTTCGCGTCCTGTTACGTTGCAAACTTTAAAAACATTGCCCCACCACAAAAAGTATAACGATTCTCATTGGATAAACAGAATTTTTGTAGGCGGAGCTTAAAGTTAACATTGAGACCCTGATTGGTCAGATGAAAACACAGCTAGATAGTTTTTTTAAACCAACTTCGGTAGACTGTAGTGAGGAGAAGTTAGAAGGGAGTTGCTTTCGAGACGGCGAGGTGAGCGGAGCTGTGCTGTACGCCGCCCCCTGACGAACACCGACAAGGTAATGACCGCACGCGATGCCGAATAACAGCGCATAAAGCTTCACTCAGAACTGCAGAAGTCTCATCTGTTACACCCCCTTTTTGCGTAATACTAGTGTCGATCGTCAATTAAAGCTCATAGTGATCACATTTGCCACTTGAGGTAAAAACCTGAAAAGCGATGATTTTTCTGTTATATAGTTATTGAGAAGCCACATCAGCCACAGTAATTTACGACAAGTTAGATAAGTAATTAAAGATAATTAAGGGTCACTGTAGACCATTTTGAGAGTTTTCTCTCTTGTGAAACTTAATTTAAACCTAGATTATAGATGTGATATGGCATAGGTCATCCTTCAATCCATTGTAGAACTTGGAAACCCACTCAGCGAATATTCGTTCACATTTTTGATGAACGCAGTTGCTTTTTATCATCCTGTATTAAAACATTTCCTTTTATCAATAGCGCAATTTATAAACTTTGTTTTGTGAGTAGAATAAAATTTCCAATGGTAAACTTAACTGCTTTTTCGAAGTTATTTTACCAGCTAACTAAAAATAGGAAATCCTTGAACCCCTTCCACTAAGTTTAGTTAGTATTAAGATTCTTTTACAGGGAGTTCAGTGGAGCTGACGCTGAAATCATTAAGTATTTGGTTATATCATCGCTAGTCTCACTGAACTCTTCTGAACTCTACATGTCATGTGTGGTCTGGCGTCTCCTTACCAGCAACAGGTCCCAGGTTCAAACAAGTGAATTTACTAAAAAACACGCTCAGAGCGTCGTTGCGCGAAAGTGGTAGGCAGACACGATCTAGAACAAACAGACACCACGCAGAATGTTAGGCCGCGAATAACAAACATTTCCGTTCCGTATTTTAAAAAAAACTGTTTCAGGGGTAGATTCTGAACAGTTTTATGGGTCCAAAAATTCAATTAAAAAATCGATTTTTGAACCAAAAGATAGTAAACATCCCCTTAATGTAACAGAAAATTTCTGATGTGATCTGGATCAGTGGGTGGATCATAGTAATAAATATCCAAGTATGTTGATAACTCTACTCTCTCTAAATGCAATGAGTGGCTTCAGATACATATGTAGTGTCGTCTTCGCGGAATTCAGGCCATTTTCAGGACTAACAGCAGTGTTACACGACATTAGCGTGGTATCTCCTGACAGTAAATAATGTTTTGTTCGCTATGCTAATGTTACGAGCATTCTTTTGGTACATATAAGGATTGTCTTCTCCAGGAGATCCGTTATTGTTTGACTACACGATAATCAGTGAAAATAACTAGACCCGTTAGTATTTTGGAGCCATAAAGGCTAAACTATTCACGACGCGTGGTCAACCCAAGGAGAATATAGTTTACGAAAGTCTCGAGAAACCGACACCTCACTATTGATTGTCTGCGGCGCTTACCAAGAACGATTGTAAAAGAAATAAAGGAGATCCACAGAAAGTAGTATTTTCATACGTTCGATTAGTAATCAATCAAGCATCTCGAACATCAGACGCAACAAGTAAGATATTAGGCATCGCTGTGTGTTATGGTGTTGTTATTCTGGAAGCTGACTGTACGAGACGTCCTACACGATTTTAGGAAAGTGTATCAATTTCATTGGCTCTTCAGTGTACATGTGCAGACCATTCTGTATAAGCGTTAAATATTACAAAACTCTTCTTAACCGATGAGAAAGCGGCGAACGTTATTTCTGCAGATTATAGGGGTAAGTTTGTGATAGCTCACGTACCTGCAGAAACAAGTGTGGCAACTGTGATTGTGGGAAACAAGTCTCATTAATGAAATTAGAGACATTTTTGAATGGTTTAGTAAAAAAGATGAAACTTTTATTGCGCATTATAAACTTGTAACTAAATATAACATACAATTCCTTAGAATATTGTATTTGTTGTTTGTCGCTTAAATTGTAAATAAGTGTCTAACAGTTTGATCTAACTACCTATCTTAGAGGAAGCTATTTTAAATGGAGGTGTTATGACCAGTTTTTTCCTCACGCTGTTTGACAAAACATACACCCCTGGAAATGGAAAAAAGAACACATTGACACCGGTGTGTCAGACCCACCATACTTGCTCCGGACACTGCGAGAGGGCTGTACAAGCAATGATCACACGCACGGCACAGCGGACACACCAGGAACCGCGGTGTTGGCCGTCGAATGGCGCTAGCTGCGCAGCATTTGTGCACCGCCGCCGTCAGTGTCAGCCAGTTTGCCGTGGCATACGGAGCTCCATCGCAGTCTTTAACACGTAGCATGCCGCGACAGCGTGGACGTGAACCGTATGTGCAGTTGACGGACTTTGAGCGAGTGCGTAATGTGGGCATGCGGGAGGCCGGGTGGACGTACCGCTGAATTGCTCAACACGTGGGGCGTGAGGTCTCCACAGTACATTGATGTTGTCGCCAGTGGTCGGCGGAAGGTGCATGTGCCCGTCGACCTGGGACCGGACCGCAGCGACGCACGGATGCACGCCAAGACCGTAGGATCGTACGCAGTGCCGTAGGGGACCGCACCGCCACTTCCCAGCAAATTAGGGACACTGTTGCTCCTGGGGTATCGGCGACGACCATTCGCAACCGTCTCCATGAAGCTGGGCTACGGTCCCGCACACCGTTAGGCCGTCTTCCGCTCACGCCCCAACATCGTGCAGCCCGCCTCCAGTGGTGTCGCGACAGGCGTGAATGGAGGGACGAATGGAGACGTGTCGTCTTCAGCGATGAGAGTCGCTTCTGCCTTGGTGCCAATTATGGTCGTATGCGTGTTTGTGCGCCGTGCAGGTGAGCGCCACAATCAGGACTGCATACGACCGAGGCACACAGGGCCAACACCCGGCATCATGGTGTGGGTAGCGATCTCCTACACTGGCCGTACACATCTGGTGATCGTCGAGGGGACACTGAATAGTGCACGGTACATCCAAACCGTCATCGAACCCATCGTTCTACCATTCCTAGACCGGCAAGGGAACTTGCAGTTCCAACAGGACAATGCACGTCCGCATGTATCCTGTGCCATCCAAGGTGCTCTTGTAGGTGTAAGTCAACTACCCTGGCTAGCAAGATCTCCGGATCTGTCCCCCATTGAGCATGTTTGGGACTGGATGAAGCGTCGTCTCACGCGGTCTGCACGTCCAGCACGAACGCTGGTCCAACTGAGGCGCCAGGTGGAAATGGCATGGCAAGCAGTTCCACAGGACTACATCCAGCATCTCTACGATCGTCTCCATGGGAGAATAGCAGCCTGTATTGCTGCGAAAGGTGGATATACACTGTACTAGTGCCGAAATTGTGCATGCTCTGTTGCCTGTGTCTATGTGCCTGTGGTTCTGTCAGTGTGATCATGTGATGTATCTGACCCCAGGAATGTGTCAATAAAGTTTCCCCTTCCTGGGACAATGAATTCACGGTGTTCTTATTTCAATTTCCAGGAGTGTAGGTATAAATAAGTGTGAAAAATATTTGTTTACTTACCTGGCTTCAATTGAATTATTTTAATGTCATTCATTCTTATTTTGTTTCAGTGAGGGTAGGACTATAATTACCTGAATTTCGCGAAAATTAGAAATATAGATCTCGCTAAATTGGCAAACATTGTGTGAAATGTTTTTCTGTGTATTGACAAAAAATGCCAGAATACTGTGCAGATTTATAACATTATTATAATTGTCTGTGTGTCACACAGAAACATTAGATCAGCCCATCTTTTGACGAACTTAAATCTGTTTTCCGTATCTCAAACTTTGGGTTGCAATGTTGTCCTGAGCTGTTGGGTGGGGGGGATAACTTTTTGATAATTAGTATTCCAAATTATGAGTATTTCCTCTCCATAAAAAGATTATTCCATGAAAAGTAATGGATAAATTTTGTCAAGTTTCTTACATTTGTAGAAGTTATGGCACTAGCGGTACTAAATGTGGCAGAAATTGGCCCACTTTTACGGTAGTCACAGAAGCAGTTGGCTCTCGGGTTGCTTCAGCTGTTGCAAATAATACTGTCATCAACAGAAGTTAGCACTGGTCTAGTGTCAACCATTACAGATGTTATGAGGAGTGTTAATAATTGTAGGAAAACATTTTTGGTTAGTATTAGTGGTAAGAGATATATCGAAGAATGGTAAACATCACATTTTCAACTCTGAGGATGAAGATTTGTAGCACATCTGGATATAACTAAGAGGGTAACACATCTTATTTCTTTGAGTCAAGCAATGATGACTGATATGGGAAAGGCCTACCGTGGTTCAATAGCCACCTTAGAAAGGTGATGCAAAAGCAAAGAGATTATCATCTATGGTTTACGCGAAATCAAAGATAGTAGATCAACGAAAGCTGAACAAAGACAAAACGAACGTGAACAGAGCGAGAAGCATTGAATGAACTTGAAAGTAAATTTTTGCCAAAATATTTTACCAAATATGTTAAGATATTTATGTAAAGTCAACAAGTGGATCTAAATTGTCTGTTCAGTCGGTCAGTAACCACACTGTGAGATAAGCGGTCGTTGAGTAGAAAATCAACTGAAGCTGCTCAAGAGCGGAAAGGCTGCTGCACCGGAAGAACTGGCTCTCTTTTTTGTAGAAATTTATCGTAAGTCGCTAGAGCAACGAAGGATACCTAGCGACTGGAAAAAAGCGTAAGTCTTATCGCTTTCCACATAGGTCACCGGATATATGCGCACTCTTAGAGGCCTGTATCACTGACGTCTGCACAGCATCGTCAATACTTTTCTTATTAACGAACAAAATTGCGTATCTGTAAACTAAACCTCTGGTATCATTTTAATAACTAATCATCGTGGAACAGAAGGTGGATAATGAACGATAATATGTACTTCATTGTTAATAAAGAGTTAAGGCGCAGTAAGTAGTGTCCGGGGGACGAGCATGAGCAAGGCTCGCCTTGTGGCACTTTACGCGGTCTTCTGTGACTGACATCACAAATTTATTATCAAGCATTGTTTCCTCGACGATTTCGACATTAGAGGAGAGTCACGTAGCAGCGGAAATGTCAGCTTCCCGAAATGATAATACTGCCTGACAGCTGCGATGGAACGTTCTTCTCACTTCACAATACTCCAACACGTTACTTACATAGAATTGTTAGACTCAAGTTTATAATATTCCTTTTCACTCTCTGAATTTCGGTAGCTATTTTTTGACTGTTGTTTTGGACGTGAAACTGTAATGTGTACAGTTGTCATTCTTGTTCCCGGACTGTGTTAACTGGGTTGTAAAAGGTTACGAACATTCATTTGTCCATCTGCTCACCTAGGTTATCAAAGACTCTATCAACTTGTTCCTTGCTGAAAACGGCCGCTTGTTGCAAACTCGTGCATTCAGCAGGCTTCAGGCTTAAGTCTTCATGTCATTTCATGAAATAGTAATGAAACTCTTTACTGCCTTTCAGGTTTGTTGTACAGCACACATTTTTATTTTCAGTTATCTACATATTTCTGCACTAGGTTTAAGAATTCATTTTTACTCGAAGTCATAAGCTAGCTGTCTAAATTTTTAATGCGCTCGTCACTTAAAGTCCTCGGAAAAACTTAATATTTCCTAAAACTGGTTTCAGGACCACCTCTTTGTTTTCCCGTAATTCCTCTTAACTCTGTCATCTAACGTACGCAGTGTTTCACACTCGCTTCCCTGACTATCATTTCGAAAGGTCTGAGTTTTTCTACCGTCTTCTTCATGTTATTTTCATCCCCTTTATGTCCTGGCTTCTCCATCTCTGGTTGTTAAAGAAAGGAATCGAACAAAATTAAGCGCTTATACTATCTATTTTTCCTATACAATCCGAAATTGTATTGTCCGATATAATCCGAACGTACCTCTGGGGTAGGCTGAACTTCGCGTTGTTATTATATAGGATATACACTGTCACACTCCAAAATACAGAAAGATAGAGTAAAATGGTTCCTTTACTTTTTAGTAATCAAAACACAACACTCCAAAGTTAAGTTCTTGCAACGGAAACTCACTAAGAACAGTTATATTGCCATTCCGAAATGTAATGTTATGTTGATTCAGAATAGGGAGACTGATCGTGTACCCCTACATTCTACGCTGCAGTGACGTGACAGGTGCTTTCACTAGCGCTATACGTTAGAAAAAACCCTTGTCCGATATAATTAGCTGTTCAGTACCACCAAAGCTTCTTCTATTGTAATGAGACAAATTCTGAAGCAAAGTACGCAGTTTTTCCAGAAGAGGCAGCAATGCCGTGAGTGTGCTGCATGCTGTGTGGTGCAGAAGTTAGTGTTGCAAGTTGATGTACTGCAGATCACCAGTTTCAACTCAATCACAGTGTTCGTAATGCTTGCATGTTTTGGAATATTTAATGTATGCATAAATAGTAGCACTCAGTCCAGGAATATAGTTCTGTGCTGTCTGTGCACTGGCATTGGTAGTATATATACTTTCAGTGCTTGTGATGCATTTCACTAATGTCCCTGCTTTCCGATTTGAACTTTATTCTTGTTACGGCATGACAATACAACAAGAACAAGAGCAAATTCAATATTGATCCCTGCTTGTTTTCTATTCCGAATATGCTGTTTCATTGCATATTCTCTCCAAATTTGTTAACATAACAGCATGTATTATTTTAGTTATATAGGATCAACACCAATCACCAACAAGATCTTTCACATGGCCGTATCCTGCTACTAGTGCTTGTTAGTGTGAGCGCACCGAGTGTAGTGTTACTACATGTACCTACTTAAATCAACTGCCAATTGTATCATCCAGGGCTGGTCACTGAGAGAGTCTGTAGGAAGAATGTACACAGCACAGTATCCACTGCACCATCTACTAGTGACTCATCAGTTATCAGTTAGCATGTCATCTGTTAGATTGCTTTCTTTTACACGATATTCCAGATGCTTTGCCTATGTTCATCATCCACAGATTTCACACGTAGATGACATAGCTATCTATTTGAGACAGTCAAATATTAATCAAATCAAAGTATGACAATGTTTTACATTGTTTCAAAATTACAAGATATTAGTGAAGTTTGAATTAATTAAAGAATAATGTCTGGTGAAATCTATGATATTAATAAGAATTAGAAATCAGAAGCATAGGAGTGAGTCTGTTACGAGAGAAAGGACAGATTAATGTTGTGTCCTTCAGTTCTAAAAGGCTTGTCACCTACTTAAGAAAGCGTGGCAATAAGCTCGTGAGCTAATTAACAAACCAAATAGTGCCTTAATAAAGTTGTGATGTACAAAAAAGTTATGTAATCCTATTTCTCTAGGAAAAGCATGAGGATCGAAAAACACATTGTATTCCGTTTCCTATAAGTCAAAATACAGTAAACACATCGTTTAGTGATGCTCCCTATATGGTCCTGAACAATCAGGAAATACTACTTTAAGGTTTACCTAGGCGGTGAGAGAGGGTGCTCAGCTTGAAGTGGGTCACGGTCCCGATCCATTACGTCATCTGCCGGAAAGCTAGCCACAGCACGATCCGGCGTTCGATTTGCCAGCGCAATCTGCTGGAAAGTTAATTTCCGGTCCAGAGCGCATCCCGTTAACGTGGGAGTGCCGAGTTTACGGCTAACGCGTTGATCTTTCGCTATCGGAAGTCGTGTGGTCGCTGCAGACCTGAAATCAATGAAGCCGATTGCCTTTGAACGGCCCCCAACTCTCACTGGTGTTAGGAGCCACAAAGCCGACGAGAATATCCAGAAGATAGCGCATGTATTTCTTACATTTGAGTGACGCTTAATATCTCGTATTCACCCATCCCTTACGCCTACCCGAGAACCAAGGAATATTTTCCTTTATGACTAACAGATTGTTGTAGATTACAATGATCTTTCATGAACTACGTACAGCAGAAATACATAGTACAAAGCCATATAACAAGATAAACAGAATTTAGAGGCTTCGCTGAAATATCTAGTAAGATACATCATCGAACATACTGAACTACTACTCACACGTTCACAAAACTGTTAAATAATCGCCGGCCGCTGTGGTCGAGCGGTTCTAGGCGCTTCAGTCCGGAACCACGTGGCTACTAAGGTCGCAGTTTCGAATCCTGCCTAGGGCATGGATGTGTGGGATGACCTTAGGTTGGTTGGGTTTACGTAGTTCTAAGTCTAGGGGACTGATGACCTCAGATGTTTAGTCCCATAGGGCTGAGAGCCATTTTTTGTTAAATAATGTTCACAATTCCAATATTTTTTTCGAGCGAAACTACATCTGTGATCGCAGAAATGGTTTTTAAATGCACTGCCGGTAAAAAACTGGTAAAACTGTTAAAAAGAAGTCGATTTTGAATCGATGATGGAGTAAGTCAGCTGCGGTTAGTGGAATTACTGATAGTGGTTTCAGTGTAGTCTGCCAACGGATACCGTAGTATCACAGCTACGAAAATGCCATTTGTGTCTTCACCTTCATACGGGAAGCCAGATGGCTCAGTGTGGTGCAAACAAACGTGTGAAGCAAGCAGGCAACAATGCCACGGAGACACACTCTTACTTTCTACACACAACTTGTAAGTAGGCTGTTTAGGTTTTCTATTGGTAACGCCACATAGCGGTCTGTATGAAGATCACTGGCTGTGCTGTGTGCAGTCTGTGGCTGGTTGGCATTGTTGTAATACTCGCCATTGTAGCGTTGGGCAGCTGGATGTGAACAGTGCGTAGCGTTGCGCAGTTGGAGGTGAGCCGCCAGCAGTGGTGGACGTGGGGAGAGAGATGGCGGAGGTTTGAAATTTGTAAGAATTGGTGTCATGAACTGATATATATATTATGACTATTAAGTTAAATATTAAATATTAAAATCTTTCATTTGCTAACTGTGCCTATCAGTAGTTAGTGATTTCCGTAGTTTGAATCTTTTAGTTAGCTGGCAGTAGTGGCGCTCGCTGTATTGCAGTAACGAAGATTTTTGTGAGGTAAGTGATTTGTGAAACATATAGGTTAATGTTAGTCAGGGCCATTCTCTTGTAGGGATTATTGAAAGTCAGATTGCGTTGCGCCAAAAATATTGTGTGTCTAAGCACAGTCTTGTATAATTTTTCAAATGGGACGTTTCATACACTAACTACTGATAGGAACCGTTATCAAATGAAAGATTTTAATAGAGAACAAACAATG
This sequence comes from Schistocerca gregaria, assembly GCF_023897955.1. Taxonomy (NCBI): domain Eukaryota; kingdom Metazoa; phylum Arthropoda; class Insecta; order Orthoptera; family Acrididae; genus Schistocerca; species Schistocerca gregaria. Next base: position 337,916,476 of record NC_064926.1, on the reverse strand, counting down.
TATTTACCTTAATAGTCATTATATATATCAGTTCATGACATCAATTCTTACAAATTTCAAAACTCCGCCATCTCTCTCCCCACGTCCACCACTGCTGGCGGCTCACTTCCAACTACGCAACGCTAGGCACTGTTCACATCCAGCTGCCCAACGCTACAATGGCGAGTATTACAACAATGCCAACCAGCCAGAGACTGCACACAGCACAGCCATTGATCTTCATACAGAGCGCTATGTGGCGTTACCAATAAAAAAACCTAAACAGCCTACTTACAAACTGAGCGAGACTGAAAGGTGTGAAATTATTTTCTTCCAAGTGCCGATGGCGTGACAGTCCTTTAAAAGAATTACCACACAAGCTGAACGTGCTGCGTCAGTTATGCAACAATGCTTGTATGAGTGGTCACGTGAACATTCTCAAGCCTGTAGTCGAGGTCTTCGACGTCCACACAGCACAGACGCCCCCTGGAGCGTCGTAATGTAAGGGCAGCTGTCAAATCGTACAGTTACCAGCACAGATAAGAGGGCTTGTGAGCCCTGATGTGTCAGTACGAACTGAGGTGAACCTGTTAATAACAGTGGGACTACGGATACGCACACCTGTAGCCCTTCTTCAAATCAGGTCGCAGCATCGACGTGCACAGCCCGACTGGTGCGGCAAGACATCATTTGGAAGATGGAGCGGCGCGCCCTGGTCTTTGGCAATGAAACCAGTTCTGCTGCATGCAAATTATGATCGTCTGCACATACGACGTAAACCTGGTGAGCGCTGTCTGGTGGAGTGCATTCGTCCGAAACACGCAGGCGCCATCCCAGGTCAGGGATGCCATAAGCATCTTTAATGTTTCTGAACGGGACACTAATGAGAACTCGGTCGGTGCAGAACTCTGTCAGACTTGTTCTTTTGTCGTTCTTGCCACAGGAAGGTGATTTGCTGTTCCAACAGGATAATGCTCGCCAACACACTTCCCGTAAAACTCAACGTGCTCTGCAAGATGTGCGTCAGTGTCCCTGTCCAGCATGACTTCCAGATCTGTCTCCCGTCGAGCAAGTGTGGTGTATGATGAGACGAGAAATGACAACTCTGACGTAACTGCGTGAACAGGACGAGCAGGCGTGGCGCGACCTATCCCAGCACAGTATTCGCCATCTCTGCCATCGACTGGATGCCAGAGTTAAGTGAAGGCTAGACTATTTACTAATATGGGTGCTTCAGCATGGGTCTATCCTGGTCCCTCAGAACCGCTTGTGCTATTGAGCTGTGTATGTAATTCCTTCATGTACTTCACACGCATTCTTACAACAAAAAATCTTTAGTGAACCAGAAACCTCTAGACGGGTGTACTAATTTTTCTTCCTGCAGTGTAGTAAAACAATATTCTACATCGACAAACACAATGGTGTATATTTTTGACTTTTACATTTACAGCTACATGATTACTCTGGCATTCACAATAAAATGCCTTGCAGAGGGTTCAATGAACCACCTTCAAGCAGTCTCTCTACGGCTCCACTTTCGAATGGCGCGCGGGAAAAAAGAGCACTTAAATTTTGCTGTGCAGCCATGATTTCTCTTATTTTATCGTGGTGACCATTTCTCGCTATGTAGCTGGGTGCCAAAAGAACTTTTTCGCAATAGAAGGAGAAAACTGGTGATTTAAATTTTATGAGAAGATCACCTCGCAATTAAAAACATGTTTGTTTTAATGATTGCTACTCCAATTTATGTATCATGTCTGCGGCATTTTCTCCCCTATGTCGTGGCAATACAAAACGAACTGCTTTTTTAAAAAAATTTTTCGATGTCATCCGTCGGTCACACTCGATGCGGATCCCAAGCCGCACAGCGGTACTCCAAAACTGGACGGACAAGCGTGATGTAAGGAGTCTCTTTAGTAAACCTGTTGCACCTTCTATATAATGTCCCAGTGAATCGGAGTCTATGGTTTGATCTACTCACAACATTATCTATGCGATCGTTCCAATTTAGGTTATTTGTAATTGAAATACCTAAGTATTTAGTTGAACTTACAGGCTTCAAATTTTTATGACTCGTCGCGTAATCGAAATTTATAGGATTTCTTTTACTGCTCAAGGGAATAACTTAGCACTTCTCTTTGTTCAGGGTCAATTGCCGCTTTTCACACCATATAGATATCGTATCTAAATCGTTTTGAAATTCGTTTTTGTCATCTGATGACTTTTTTACAAGACGGTAAATGACAGCATCATCTGCAAACTATCTAAAACATCAACTCAGATTTTCTTCTACGTCGTCAATATGGACCAGGAACAATAGAGAGCCTATAACACTTCCTTGGGGAACTCCGGATATTACTTCTGCTTTACTCGATGACTTTCCGTCAATTGTACGAACTGTGACCTTTCTGACAGGAAATCACGAATCCAGTAGCACAACTGAGGCGATATTCCATAGGCACGCAGTGTGTTTAGAGGAAGAAACTTAGTGGCAGATTAAAACTGTGTGCCGGACCGAGACTCAAACTCGGGACTTTTGCCTTCCGCGTGCAAGTGCTCTATCTGTGAGGACAGCGCGTGAGTCGTGCTTCGATAGCTCAGTTGGTAGAGTACTTGTCCGCAAAAGGCAAAGGTCCCGAGTTCGAGTCTCGGTCGAGCACACAGTTTTAATCTGCCAGGAAGTTTCATATCAGCGCACACTCCGCTGCAGAGTGAAAATCTCATTCTGGAAACATCCCCCAGGCTGTGGCTAAGCCATGTCCCCGCAATATCCTTTCTTTCAGGAGTGCTAGTTCTGCAAGTTTCGCAGGGGTTATTGGTGTGACTTGAGCAATTTTCTGGTATTTAGGTACCGATCTTTCTGTGAGCGGGTGCTTCTATTCAATTGCTAAATATGGAGCTACTGTATCAGCTTACTCTGATAGAAACCTGACTGGTATGCAATCTGGACAGGAGGCCTTAAGTGATTTAAGCTGCTTTCCTAAACTGAGGATATCTAATTCTATGTTTCTCATACTGGCAGTTGTTCTTAATTGGAATTCAGGAATATTTACTTCGTCTTCTTTGGTGAAGGAGTTACGGAAAACCGTGTTTAGTAACTCTGCTTTAGTGGCACTGTCATCAGTGTTATTAAGTATTCTAGTTCGTTGTCGGGACTCCTAATAATTGCTTTTGGCCAAAATATTCTCATTCTTCTAATGCCATCAAACGAGTAGTTCACCTCTGTCTAAAGGATTCTTACTCTCCAACTTCCTCATGATTGCTGTTATGAAAGAGTGTCCAGCTTGGGCGTTTATATAGTTGTTCCTTAGCTGAAAAAATCGTCTGCCAACGAAGTATCCCATCTAGTGATGATGAAGGAAGAAGGTAAGTCTTGTAATTTCTATGTATTTCTCTATTCTGGCAAGATAGAAACTCACCCACACACAAGAATTCCTCTTTAAATGTCCCACGAACTCGACGAATGGCGTGTACGATACAGCTCATGAGTTTTTGATTTACAGAACAGAGGCTTGAGGTTGGAAAATGTTAGTAATTAATTTGCAAGCACTAGCCACAGTCAGTCTATCTTACTGTATCGGGCCACAACATATAACATTCACTGTACCAACTATGTTTCCTCAAAACGCAATGTCTGCTTAAAAAAAAATAAAAAAAGGCTACTGAATTCACGCTCTGGGATACAAGTAAAATACTCTAACATTCATGGTGGTGTCTGTTTGTTCTATATCGTGTCTCCCTAGCACTTTCGCGGAACGACGCTCTGAGCGTGTTTTTTAGGGAATTGACTAGTTTGAACCTGGGACCTGTTGCTGGTAAGGAGACGCCAGACCACACATAACATGCAGAATTCAGAAGAGTTCAGTGAGACTAGCGATTATATAACCAAATACTTATGGATTTCAGCGTGAGCTACACTGCACTCCCTGTAAAAGAATCTTAATACTAACTAAATGTAGTGGAAGAGGTTCAAGGCTTTCCTATTTTTAGTTAGCTGGTAAAATAACGTCGAAAAATCAGTTAAGTTTACCACTGGAAATTTTATTCTGCTCACAAAACAGTATAAGTTGCACTATTGATAAAAGGAATTGTTTTAATACAGTATGGTAAAAACCAACTGCGTTCAACAAAAATGTGAACGAATATTCCCTGGATGGGTTTCCAAGTTCTACACTGGATCGAAGGATGACCTATGCCATATCACATCTATAATCTAAGTTTAAATTAAGTTTCATCAAAGAGAAAACTATCAAAATGGTCTACAGTGACGGTCAATTATATTTAATTACTTATCTAACTTGTCGTAAATTACAGTGGCTGATGTGGCTTCCCAGAAAAATCATCGCGTTTCAGGTTTTTACTGTAAGTGCCAAATGTGAACACCATAAGCTTTAATTGACGATCGACAGCAGTATTACGCAAAAAGGGGGTGTAACAGATGAGATTTCCGCAGTTCTGAGTGAAGCCTTATGCGCTCAAAAATGCGTCATCGCGTGCGTTCATTACCTTGTCGCTGTTTAGGCAGCGCCGGGGAGGCGGCGGGCAGCACAGCTCCGCTCACCTCGCCATCTCGGAAGCAACAACTCTCCTAACTTCTCCTTACTACAATTTACCGAAGTTGGTTTAAAAAAAAAATATCTGGCTGTGTTTTCATCTGACCAATCAGGGTCTCAATGTGTACCTTAAGCTCCGCCTATAAAAATTCTGTCTGTCCACTGAGAAACGTTATAGTTTTCGTGGTGGGGCAATGTTTTTAAAGTTTGCAACGTAACAGAGACGCGAAACAGTCTCACGCTAAAACTTGCAGCTGGTGTGGTCCTTTCAGCGTTGTCGTGAGATCTATACTGTTCTTCTGGAGGGCTCTATCTTTTAACATGGGCTGGGGGGTGGTCCTAACGTAAGAGAGACGCGGAAAAGTCTCACGCTAAAACTTTCAGCTGGCGTTATCATAGTGGATCGCTGGCGACGTGGGTGTCCGGTCCGTCCCTTATCGTAGGGCCTTCTAGCTTAACGCGGTTCTGCTCTCGGCTTCTGTTCTCGTTTCTCCCCTCGGAACTGCGTCTGTCTCACGGTGGAAAGGTATGACATGCATTTAGGCATTCTTGTGTTAGTCTGTGGTATTCCATTTGCTCACTTGTTACTTGTATTATTTTGGTTAATTTAATGTCACGATTTATTCGGAGCTATGTGACATACTACTGGATTTGCTTATCATGTAAGGGTTTTCATGGAAGGTGTTGGATTTCCCTGACACCTTACAATACTAATGAAAGTCTGTCGGCGAAATAGCGCTGATACATATTTGCAGTTCATTAGCGGTTATGAAAATATTTATTTTCGACCAGATAAGACTAGTTTTCACCATAGCTTCTCCAAGTAAAAGCCCACCTTAGATCCAGTGGGACTGTTGCGGTCGCTGAATGCACGCCACCCGGACGTTTACGCAACCGCTCAAGGGAATTAATGTCGCGTAGTTAGGGTGCAAAGTCGTGCTTCTGCGTCAGAATTTACGAAGACTTAAATAATGGTTATATCGGTGGAAAGTCCTTCAGCCGGTATTAAGATGATACAGTTAACTGTCTTTATCTCCATCAACGTTCAGTGAATGGTGCTACTAGCAGCGCCACGTCATCATAACCCGCCTGTGCTTAACATTAGAATGGTTTCTCCACCCCCGGTAGCTGAGTGGTCAACGAGACATAGTGTCAATCCTAAGGGCCCGGGTTCGATTCCCGGCTGGGTTGGAGATTTTCTCCGCTCAGGGACTGGGTGTTGTCCTAGTTCTCATCATCTCATCCCTATTGATGCGCAAGTCACCGAGTTGGCGTCAAATCGAAACTTGCACTCCGCAAACGGTCTACCTGGTGGGAGGCCCTATTCACACGACATTTACATTACAAGGTATTGCACCATAATTTAAGAGCGAAATTAAAATAACTTTTAAAAACTTCGTCAGTCTATGCATAAGTACATTAATGTTAACACTAAGGTGTCTGAATGATAGAATGAAGAAAGTGGCACTGAATAATGAGATTAGAAACTGTTCAGAATACGCCAATGTATGTCACAATTAAAAGTTGGAAGTGTCAACCAGAGCAATATTTCGGTTAAAATCGGCTATTTTACGAAAAATTTTAGCCGCTAAATATTAGACGCAGAAAGCTGAAAATTCATGGGCAGCCTCAGTTTCATGTAAAAACGTTAAATTTGTGACAAAATAAGCGACCTCCATCAGGTTTCAAATTATTTACTAAAAATCAAATTTGGAACGAAGATGTACTTTTTAATCGTAGATTAAGTATCATTTGTATTTGTAATAGAAATTCCTACGCCCGGGTTCCCGGGTTCGATTCCCGGCGGGGTCAGGGATTTTCTCTGCCTCGTGATGACTGGGTGTTGTGTGCTGTCCTTAGGTTAGTTAGGTTTAAGTAGTTCTAAGTTCTAGGGGACTGATGAGCATAGATGTTAAGTCCCATAGTGCTCAGAGCCATTTGAACCATTTTGTAATAGAAAGTGCTAATGACAGCACTCGATTACATTCATGAAATAATTCAGATGTACCAAGATCAAAAATGTACGGTAAGTAATAATGGTTACAAGGAGTCTTAAAGAGGCCGTTCATGTTCTCCTATCAGTTCAGTTCTAGATATTGTGTCTAGCAAAGTTTAAATGTAGTCGAGATAAAACTTTCTCAGTAACTGAAGAAAAATTTCCTCTATTTTTATACATATTAAAGCGACTGTAAATTGTTAAACGACGGAGCTGTTAATTAATCTGTTTCCGAGAATGGAGCCCTTTCGAGACGAACACCTGTGTCTAGGGTGGTTGATACCAGTTGTTCCGTGTGTCTGTCCGCTGCGCCCATATATCAATACAGACAAGGTAGGACACACTTCGCACCGAGACATCAATTGAATGTGTTTTCGGTGAAAGTAGGAACTTTACTCGCAATGATTGTACAGCATCCTGCATCGCTTACATTTCATGGAATTAACCGTTTTTGTGCTGCCCGTCCCGAGATGACAGCAATAAAGGCTTGACAACGATGCAGCATGCTATGAATGACATCATCAACGTCGTGTTGAGGCAATAACACCCATTCTTCCTTCGTAGCTGCTCGCCAGTCTCGTAAATACTACTCATAGGAATTTCTCGTAAGACAGCCTTGGATTTCACTCGTTTATGATTCCTGCTGAGTACTTGAGTGTATATGTGGAGTCGACTAGTAATTAATTTTCTGAATAGCAGCACGGTATAAAATAAACTATTTCTCCCGACATTGTGTTATGTTAAGAGAGCTTAAAAAAATAATGGGACAGTTATGTAACGTAGCGAAGACTCAAGACATTTGCTGGCACTATTAATATGTGCCCAGATTGGGCTGGAGCAAAAATGTTTGCAGCGCGAATTTTCAGAGCTGGACGTTCACAAACAACCTGCCAGTACTCTGCTAAGTTAATGTTGGCGTTGTGGGATTCTGGGTAATTTTTTTGAAGGCGGCTGATTGTGAACAAATCAATCTATTGAAGATAATCTTCTACATAGTGCCCAAAAGTACCAGTGCGATGTTTAGGTGTTTTCTATGACTCCGGATATATGTCATTCATACCTTGTGACCTGTTCAAGTTTAGTTCTGAGTGAGGCTTTGATCACATTTGCCGGCTCACCTATTTATTCCAAATCTACCGTCTCTTCTTCTTCCTCCTCTTTCTCCTTCTCCCTCTGCTCCTCTTCTACATTCCGCAACGGTTCCGCTCCATTATACCGACGTCCACTCTACCCCTGCTGCGTGTCTGCCCATTCATCAGTATTTAATAGAGTTTTTTCTCCAGATTAGGTTTAGCATCTCGTGTCTGACAGTCATTGGAAAAGGAGCACATGGCCTGAAATAAATCGGCTGTGTTATATCAAAGGAAATTTCCGGGAAATTTGCCGCAAACGGTTTTGGGAAATCACAGAAAACGTAAATGTCGTCCTCTGGTTGTTTCCATAACGGTACACATTGGGCATTGCAATTATGATTTTTTTATGGGTCACACAGGTTATTTTCTAGTAACTTTCCACTGAAATGCATTTATTGCTGATTTGATTTTATTTGCAGTCGATTATAGACACTTTCACCGCTTCGTCTTCAGTTACCGAAACGGTATTTCACCCGCACCTTATGGGGAAAACATTAACCATATCAGAGGACATTGCGGTGCAGCAACACGATTTGCAGTGCCCAAATAAAGAAGAAGCAGTTCCAGGAAAGAGAAAATGTTATGTCGTTTTCAACAGAGAGAAATCGTAAGGCGTAAAAGTAAATTTGTGAGTTCCCCGAGAGAGTTTTATAAGACCAAAGCTTATCGCAACATACAGCGTGTAACGTCTGCTGTTCCATGAGGATTTTAGTGCACGATGTTGTTATATACACAGAACTCAGATGGATACAAAGTTGTAGCGAAATGAAGAAAGAACGTGTAACACTGCTAATTGAAATAAAACATATTCTTCCCTGTTCAAAATGTTTTGACGTTTAAAATCCATTGATAACTTGTGTTCTGATTCTGAATCTGTAAGCTTTACTACAGAAACTACAGAAATAAAATATATTCTTCCCTGTTCAAAATGTTTTGCCGTTTAAAATCCATTGATAACTTGTGTTCTGATTCTGAATCTGTAAGCTTTACTACAGAAACTTTATTTATTAAGTAAACTATGTAATAGTGTATTTATTTATGAATGTATAAAATTCATCTACATCTACATGACTACTCTGCAATTCACATTTAAGTGCTTGGCAGAGGGTTCATCGAACCACAATCATACTATCTCTCTACTATTCCACTCCCGAACAGCGAGCGGGAAAAACGAACACCTAAACCTTTCTGTTCGAGCTCTGATTTCTCTTATTTTATTTTGATGATCATTCCTACCTATGTAGGTTGGGCTCAACAAAATATTTTCGCATTCGGAAGAGAAAGTTGGTGACTGAAACTTCGTAAAAAGGTCTCGCCGCGACGAAAAACGTCTATGCTGTAATGACTTCCATCCCAACTCGTGTATCATATCTGCCACACTCTCTCCCCTATAACGCGATAATACAAAACGAGCTGCCCTTTTTTGCACCCTTTCGATGTCCTCCGTCAATCCCACCTGATAAGGATCCCACACTGCGCAGCAATATTCTAACAGAGGACGAACGAGTGTAGTGTAAGCTGTCTCTTTAGTGGACTTGTTGCATCTGCTAAGTGTCCTGCCAATGAAACGCAACCTTTGGCTCGCCTTCCCGACAATATTATCTATGTGGTCCTTCCAACTGAAGTTGTTCGTAATTTTAACACCCAGGTACTTAGTTGAATTGACAGCCTTGAGAATTGTACTATTTATCGAGTAATCGAATTCCAACGGAGTTCTTTTGGAACTCATGTGGATCATCTCACACTTTTAATTATTTAGCGTCAACTGCCACCTGACACACCATACAGCAATCTTTTCTAAATCGCTTTGCAGCTGATACTGGTCTTCGGATGACCTTACTAGACGGTAAATTACACCATCATCTGCGAACAGTCTAAGAGAACTGCTCAGATTGTCACCCAGGTCATTTATATAGATCAGGAACAGTAGAGGTCCCAGGACGCTTCCCTGGGGAACACCTGATATCACTTCAGTTTTACTCGATGATTTGCCGTCTATTACTACGAACTGCGACCTTCCTGACAGGAAATCACGAATCCAGTCGCACAACTGATGGTAGTATTGTAAATTGCTGGGCAATAGCCGAGGGAACTTTATTTAAATGAATCGATAGTAACGACGTAATGACAGTAGCTGTGCCGTTGTTTGTCTTTGCGTGTGGAGAGTCTCTGTCGCGTTGAGAGCAGAGAAGAGGCAGAGCAGCTTGAGTCACGAAAGAGGGCAGAAGATTTTGTTGGGCGTTCCCGCCGACGCTGTGTGCACTATGCTCACACCTGTGTAGACGCGTCTGATTCGTTGACCCGCGAGTATTGAGGGCACGGTAGGAAAATGTTCATCTGTGTTTGAATTCCTAAGGGACCCAACTGCTCAGGTCACCGGTCCCTAGACTTACACGGTACTTGAACTAACTTATGCTAAGAACAACACATACACCCATGCCCCAGGGAGGACTCGAAACTGCCCCGGGAAGGGCCGAGCAGTTCATACATGATGCCTCTTACCGCACGGCCGCTCCGCGTGGCGACTGTAGGAGTGGACAGGCGGAGGAAGCTACAATTCCAACTGTTGTCTGTCCCACAAGTATCCGTGGCTCCGGAGACGACTTCGGGTTCCCATTTAGCAGCAGGAGCGGTAGCAGCACCAGTGGCAGCGCAGCATTGTCATAGGCTACCTCCTCCGTCGTCGTCACAGCTGCCACATCGTAAGACTGGTATCGCATTCGGGAGGACGACGGTTCAATGCCGTCTCCGGCCATCCTGATTTAGGATTTCCGTGATTTCCCTATGTCGATTCAGGCAAATGCCGGTATGGTTCCTTTGGAAGGGCACTGCCGATTTTCTTCCCCATCCTTCCCTCACCTGAGCTTGCGCTCCGTCTCTAATGACCTCGTTGTCGTCGGGACGTTAAACACTAATCTCCTCCTCCTCCGTAAGAGTGGTAAGTGAAAAATTATAAACTTACGTAGGCATTACACAGCAACTATTATTTCACAAAGTATGGCTAAGCTGAATAATAACCTGCAGTAGTTAAAACTTGTAGGGCACCTGTGTTGTAGTTGCCCTCAGACGCTATTACCAAGCAGGGTCCATTGCCTTTCCATGCGATCACCGAGTATCGTAAGAATATGAAAATTAATTAACTATTTACTGCCAGTTTTGTGTGTTTGTTAATGACCAGTTTCAGGCTATAGGCTTCAGTAACTGTTCATTCTTGTATTGCATGACAGAGGCTACTTAAAGTAACGATAAATTTCACTGGCAAAGCTAATAACTAAAGATACAGCACAAATTAAGAGTGCGCAATTTCATTTATTCTGAATTTAGCTTAGCGAGTAACTTCTGTTGGCTCGGTATGTATTTTATTGTTGTCATTTTTAAGGTAAAATCAATTGCTCATTTGCTTAAAGTACCTCCACTTCACTCTTTCAATATTCAAAAGTAAATTTCTTGCCTTTTTTTCTAATTTTGCATTACGTTACACTGAGGTTACTGAAAGTTATTCTTAACATAACAAAGTTTAAATTAAACCAGTCATTTATTTAACCAGTAACTTCATTTAGCGTTACTTTCAAAATTTAGTATTTCAGTATAAGTAACTGCAAACTCAGTGCTTTCTGATTCATTTATTTTCTCGTGAACTGTTGTGTTGTGGAAAAGCGTGACAACCTTCTGTGGCCTCGCCAGTGATTATTGCTTAAATTTCTTTGACATTACCTTTCTTATGATTCTGCACACTCACTAACCTAGTGGGCTGGCGACCGTTTAATTCTCCTTTTTTTCAGCCAGTCATTGTTTCCTTTATACTATTTGTGAATCTTGTAATAAATATTAAATAGTTCCTTTTTCACCGTGTGCGGTTCGTGAGCGATTGCGCTATATTCCACCCATTTAAAAATCATCAGAGTATTTAGCTCAAATTTAGAATAGATTCTTCTTCCCCCAGCTAACCGGTGTATTTTTCTTCGGTACCGACAGCCTTACTCAGTGTAAAATTTCATTAGGGTTATGCCATCACGGTCAGTCATGTCGCAATTCCAGTAGGCCGAATAGGAAGGAGGAGGATACAAACTGCAGTGCATCAACACTTAATGAACGAATTGGCAGTGGACCCTTAACATAAACGACGTAAACTCAATCACTCAGTGGCATGACGGTCCTCTGAGAACCTTGGCCTCCTCAGTCACAGATTTACAATCGTCTAGATTTTGCAGCCATCTCACACGCGATCGTCCTCTATTTCTTCTACAACCAGGATGTACCAACATCATCTTCTTTGGGAGTATTTCTTCTGTCATACGCTGGACATTTCCTAACCATCCTATCCTTCCCATTTTGATTGAGGCAACCAAATCTGGTTCTTTGTACAGAGCCCTTGTTTCTTCATTAGGCCTAATTCCCCATATCTCATCTTCTTTTACAGGATCAAAAATCTTCCTCAGGATTTTCCTTTCCCATATTTTTAGCTTCTTCTCCAAAGCCTCCGTCAGTACCCATGCCTCACTGCCATACATAAGAACTGGTTTGATCACTGTTTTGTAGAGTGTCAGCTTTAGTTTCCTACTTAAGTTCTTACTTTTGAGCACTGTATGTAGTGCTCTATATGATCTGTCGGCAGCCTTAATTCGGTTTGTTATGTCTGCCTCCACTTTGTTTTCTGATGTTATTACTAGGCAAAGAGTTGGGTTGGGTTGTTTGGGGGAGAAGACCAGACAGCGAGGTCATCGGTCTCATCGGATTAGGCAAGAACGGAAAGGAAGTCGGCGGTGCCCTTTGAAAGGTACCATCCTGGCATTTGCCTGGAGCGATTTAGGAAAATCACGGAAAACCTAAATCAGGATGGCAGGACGCGGGATTGAACCGTCGTCCTGAGCAAAGACAAACAAAGCTATCCTTTCTTTCAAAGGTTTACCCTTCTGACTGTAGATCATCTGTGTTTCTTCTGACTGTCTCAGTTATCACGTACTTAGATTTTTTCTCACTAATTTCTAAATCAAGGATCTTGGCAGTGGCTTCAAACTCTTTGAAAGCTGATGTATTCGCCTCCGTACTTCTAGCACTTATTACTACATCGTCTGCGTAGGCTAAGATTTGCAGAAGTCTACTGTAAATATTACCTCCAGGGTTTGTGGTTACTGATCTTAATGCAGTCTCTAATACCAGGTTAAATAGTCCTGGGGACAATGGGTCTCCCTGTCTTAGGCCTTCTTCCGTTGTGAACGATCTCGACAGACATCCCTGGATTTTAACCTGGCTTTTTCTGTTTTCCAGGGTCATCTTAATTAATTTTATTAGCTTCTTAGGAATTTGAACCTCGGAATTGTTTCCCACAGTGCTAATCTTTTAACTCTGTCATAGGCCTGTTTAAAGTCTACAAAGAGATGTTCTAATCTTACATTATTTTCGTAAGACTTCTCCAGCATCGTAGGTACTGTAAAGATATAGTTAGGTGTAGATCTCCCAAATCTAAAACTTGCCTGGTACTCGCACAGAATCTTTTCTGACCTTCTTTTTACTCTCCTTGTTATAATCGTAGAAAGGATTTTGTAGACGATACTAAGCAGAGATATTCCTCGGTAGTTCTTACACTGCATGCGTGATCCTTTCTTTCGTATAGGGCAGACATAAAGCATTGCACGTTAATAGACAGACAGATCCATTGTTGTACGATTACATCACTGCAGAACAATCATCAGAAACAGTCACGTGAATTAATAGCAAGGAGCACGCACACGGAGCGCTTTTCGAGTGGGACGATCACTCAAAACTAATAGTAGCTAAGGCAGATAACAGACTGAGATTAATTGCTAGAACCTTCAAGGAGCGACGTCGACCGACGAAGGAAGTAGCTTACAAAGCTCTTGTTCGACTAATGCTTGAATATTGATCGTCAGTCTGGCATTCTTATTAGGTGCACTCTTATCTCTGATGCTTTCTTGAGTCTAGGTCATTTCTGCTATCATATTTATAACGTGGTCTCGCCGAGAAATTCTTCAAGATCTTCTGAAACAGTACATTTTTACAACTCGTATAACCGGCCGCTGTGGCGAGCGGTTCTAGGGGCTTCAGTCCGGAACCACGCTGCTGCTACGGTCGCAGTTTCGAATCTGGCCTCGAGCATGGATGTGTGTGATGCCCTTAGGTTAGTTAGGTTTAAGCAGTTTCTAAGTCTAGGGGACTGATGACCTCAGATGTTAAGTCCCATAGTGCTTAGAGCCATTTGAACAAGTCTTATATTTTTAATTTTTTTCTAGGAATATCACAGCACTGGCGTCCATAAGTTTTTATAGGCTCAACAATGCTTCTGTAGTGCATGTTGTTTATTATGTACCTCATCTTAGATGTGCATAACAGCCGACTTACCTACTGGCTGATGATTACCAAGGGCTTCGTCATTGGTGGGTTTCCCAATGAGTAATTCCTCTTCTGATTAGAAACTACTGCCGATTCGAAATTTCTTACATGTTGACGTGCGGCCCATCTAATGTTACGCTTCTTACATTTTCTCCACTGCATAAGTATTTGTTGTTGTTGTGGTCTTCAGTCCTGAGACTGGTTTGATGCAACTCTCCATGCTACTCTATCCTGTGCAAGCTTCTTCATCTCCCAGTACCTACTGCAACCTACATCCTTCTGAATCTGCTTGGTGTATTCATCTCTTGGTCTCCCTCTACGATTTTTACCCTCCACGCTGCCCTCCAATACTAAATTGGTGATCCCTTGATGCCTCAGAAAATCCCTTCTTCTGGTCAAGTTGTGCCACAAACTTGTCTTCTCCCCAATTCTATTCAATACATCCTCATTAGTTATGCGATCTACCCATCTAATCTTCAGCATTCTTCTGTAGCACCACATTTCGGAAGCTTCTATTCCCTTCTTGTCCAAACTATTTATCGTCCATGTTTCACTTCCATACATGGCTACACTCCATACAAATACTTTCAGAAATGACTTCCTGACACTTAAATCTATACTCGACGATAACAAATTTCTCTTCTTCAGAAATGCTTTCCTTGCCTTTGCCAGTCTACATTTTATATCCTATCTACTTCGACCATCATTAGTTATTTTGCTCCCCAAATAGCAAAACTCCTTTACTACTTTAAGTGTCTCATTTCCTAATCTCATTCCCTGAGCATCACCCGACTTAATTCGACTACATTCCATTATCCTCGTTTCGCTTTTGTTGATGTTCATCTTATATACTCCTCTCAAGACACTGTCCATTCCATTCAACTGCTCTTCCAAGTCCTTTGCTGTCTCTGACAGAATTACAATGCCATCCGCGAACCTCAAAGTTTTTATTTCTTCTCCATGGATTCTAATACCTACTCCGAATTTTTCTTTTGTTTCATTTACTGCTTGCTCAATATTCTCCTGATAACGACATCCTCTTGAGTAGTCCCCGCCTGGAGATCCGACTGGGGGACTATTTTACCTCCGGAATATTTTACCCAAGAGGACACCATCATCATTTAATCATACAGTAAAGCTGCATGCCCTCGGGAAAAAAATACGGCCGTAATTTCCCCTTGCTTTCAGCCGTTCGCAGTACCAGCACAGCAAGGCCGTTTTGGTTATTGTTGCAAGGCCAGATCAGTCAATCATCCAGACTGTTGCCCTTGCAACTACTGAAAAAGCTGCTGCCCATAAATATTTAGTTCTTTCAAAATTTTCTCTGAAGCCCCATTTATCAAAATTTTCTAATAATTTTCTTAGCTCTTATAACTAAGTCTCATATCTTCGATAATGTTGGAAGCTAAAGCCATGAATTAAAATCTATTCGGTGGCATGCACTCGAACCTGGGTCTTCTTGCTTACAACGCAGAAATGCTGACCATTATACTGTGCCGCGGTACAGATTTTAATTTATATCTTCAGCTTCCAACATAATCTTAAATTTTCTTAGCGTAAATAAGATAATCTTCTCTTTACTAGCCACCACTAGCTGACCATCTGCGAAGAACAAGGTGTACATACATTGATCTTTCTTATCTGAAAACACATTCCTGCACATTTCTAGTTCCATGTACATCTTAAACAACGTAGGAGGCAAGCAGTATCCCTACTTCAACCCTTTTGTAGTTTTGATATGCTGTGACAAAATTTTGTTCCTCACTTTCATTACGCGCTGCACCCAGGTATACGCTGATTAGCCAGAACCTTATAGCCACCTACCTAACAGTCGCTACGTCCACCATTGGCACGAATAGCAGCGGCAACGCGTCATGGCATGGAAGCAGTGAGACCTTGATATAGATCACAGGGGGGAGTTGGCACTACATATCCACACAAAAATCTCTTGATTTCAGTAAGTTCTGTGGAAAAATAGGGGGGTACGGATGGCGATGAGCTCTGAAGCCACGTTCAGTCACATCACAGATGTGTTCGATCGGGCTCAGAACTGGCGAGTGTGGGGGCCAGCACATAAATTGGAACTTGCCACTGTGTTCCTCGAAACACTCCATCACACTCCAGGCCTTGTGACATGGCGCATTATCTTGTTGAAATACTCCACTGCCGTCCGGAAACACGACTATCATGAAGGAGTGTACGTGGCTGCAACCAGTGTAGGTTGCAAGTGCTACTCTGAGATGAAGAGGTTAGCGCAGGAGATGAATTCCTGGCGGGCAGCGTCAAATCAGAAGACTAATGACGCCAGAAAAAGGGCATCTATCTATTTCAGATGGTTAAAATCCCATGTTCTTTCGACCTAGCTCTCCTCGATCATTGTCAAATGGCAAATGTCTGACGTCCCTGGTGCGCTTTTCCTCGACATATAAGGTAAAATAGCCATATTTGGGGAGGAAGAGAAATGAGTAAGGTCATAGGCAGCAGCAAAGCTATGTAATGGCCCTGGCGACACATCGGCCATTTACTATCTGACCACGACCGAGGTGAGTTCGGTCGAAATCTCGTGGAATTGTGATCTTATGACGCTGCCGGAAGTCGAAAAATTTATAAATTTAATCTGTTTTCCCTCCCCCCCCCCTCCCCCCATGAACCATAGAGCTTGCCGTCGGTGGGGAGGCTTGCGTGCCTCAGCGATACAGATGGCCGTACCGTAGGTGAAACCACAACGGAGGGGTATCTTTTGAGAGGTCAGACAAAGGTGTGGTTCCTGAAGAGCGACAGCAGCCTTTTCAGTTGTTGCAGGGGCAACATTCTGGATGATTGACTCATCTAGCCTAACCAAACCGGCCTTGCTGTGCTGGTACTGCGAACGGATGAAAGCAAGGGGAAACTACAGCCGTAATTTTTCCCGACGGCATGCAGCTTTACTGTAGATGTAGGTTGCAGTATGTACTGGGAGATGAAGAAGCTTGCACAGGATAGAGTAGCATGGAGAGCTGCATCAAACCAGTCTCAGGACTGACGACCAAAACAACAACAATCTGTTTTTCTCCGTTTATATCTGATTGCCAATGTTGCCAAGCCTGCGTTGTACAACTTGCGCAGTTGGAGGTGAGCCGCCAGCAGTGGTGGACGTGGGGAGAGAGATGGCAGAGTTTTGAAATTTGTAAGAATTGGTGTCATGAACTGCTATATATATTATGACTAGTGAGGTAAATACATTGTTTGTTCTCTATTAAAATCTTTCATTTGCTAACTATGCCTATCAGTAAATAGTGCCTTCAGTAGTTTGAATCTTTTATTTAGCTGGCAGTAGTGGCGCTCACTGTATTGCAGTAGCTTGAGTAACGAAGATTTTTGTGAGGTAAGTGATTTGTGAAACGTATAGGTTAATGCTAGTCAGGGCCATCCTTTCGTAGGGATTTTTGGAAGTCAGATTGCGTTGCGCTAAAGATATTGTGTGTCAGTTTAAGCACAGTCGTGTATAATTGTTCAAAGAGGACGTTTCACATAGACCAGTCTTATATAATTTTTCAAAGGGGACGTTTCAAACTTACTGAAACAACTGTCAAGCATTCGTTACACACCTTACTTAAACGTTCCCGTAACACTCACGACCCCTACTTCTCTGTATCTCTCTGTGTGTTTCCTGGCTGAGATTTGTGGCGCCAGTACAAGGTGGTTTCTGAGCGCCGTGGCCGGAGCGTGACAGCGGAAAGACGCCAAAAGCGCGTGAGAGAGCCCGCCAATAACTGCGGGCGATGAGCAGCCGCGAGGCTCCCACGGGCCGCTGCCGGAGCCGCGCGAGAGCTGGCCAATCGGCGGGCGTCCTTTGTGGGCGCGCCTGGTGGCCCGCGCATCCGCGGCTCTTGTTTGTAGTGTAATCGGCTGCTCAATAGGCCGCCGCGGCCCGTCCGGCCACACTGAAGGGGCCTTAATTGCATCGTGTTCGTCCGGGAGGAAGGGGTATTTGTTTGGCGGCCGGTATTCAAGGCGGGCCGCGGATCGTCTTGCGCAGTCGGAGCACAATGGCGGCGACCTCTGATGCCCGCCGCCTAATTCCCCCTGAGCGCTCTCCGCCCGTCCACTCCACTTGAAGGGCTGGCCAGCCCTCGAGTGAGCTAATCGAGAGGTGTGGAGAGCGAGCCGCGTCCGCGGTCCCCGCCCAGTCGGACAGCCTACCCTGCTTCCTGTTCAGAGCCCGCCTCTCGGAAAGCCCTGTTTGCGGATGTTATCACAGTGTGAGAGGACACTATATCCTCCGACGATCGTACTACCTCGCAGTACTTGTAGAATCTTTCGACTACGTGTCTGCATGACAGTTGTAGAAATCTCACATGGCAGAGGATTTATTGGACCGCTTTCGGACTATTTCTCTACCGTTCCACTATCTAAAAGTACTCGGTAAAAACATACATCTAACAAGGGAATCTCCCCATCGAACCCCCCTGAGATTTAGTTATAAGTGGGCACAGTGGATAGGACTTGAAAAACTGAACACAGGTCAATCGACAAAACAGGAAGAAGTTGTGTGGAACTATGAAAAAAGTAAGCAAAATATACAAACTGAGTAGTCCATGTGCAAGATAGGCAACATCAAGGATGATCTGAGTTCAGGAGCGCCGTGGTCCCGTGGTTAGCGTGAGCAGCTGCGGAGCGAGAAGTCCTTGTTCCAAGTCTTCCTTCGAGTGAAAAGTTTGATTTTTGGTTTTCAGACATTTATTATCTGTCCGTCCGTCTGTTATATTTGCTGGATTCATATTACCCACGGAATACATCTCACGTATTTAACGCACTCTCGTCCAAAGTAGCGAATAGTCAACTGCCAGCCAGGCAGCCTCGTTAGCAGGGATACTCTCTTCCGCGCGCTGTAGTCGACTGACGTGCTGTGTTTCGATGTTTGTTTAGGTGTGGCGTCCCCAAACTACGGCGCAGTTACCTCGCATCGGACGGACGGACAGAATTGTCTGAAAATAAAAAATTAAACTATTCATTCGAGGGAAGAGTTGTGCCAAGGACCTCTCGTTCCGCAGCTGCTCACGCTAACCACGGGACCACGGCGCTCCTGAACTCAGATCATCCTTGATGTTGCCTATCTTGCACATGGACTACTCAGTTTGCATATTTTGCTTACTTTTTTCATAGTTCCACACAACTTCTTCCTGTTTTGTCGATTGACCTGTGTTCAGTTTTTCAAGTCCTATCCACTGTGCCAACTTATAACTAAATCTGAGGGGTGTGCGATGGGGAGGTTCCCTTGTACGTCTTTCCGTGTGGGTTCCGATTACTGTTACTTTATTATGATGATCCTTTCCCCCTATTTAGGTCGCAGTCAGGAAAATATTTTCGCATTCGAAGGAGAATGTAATAATGAGGGTGGTAGACCAAGAATGAAGTTCTCGCATTAAAATGGGTGTAAAACACCTACAGTCTTTCACCCCTGCTGCTCACATATACATGGAAGAAGGAATGATGGAAACGAAAGAAAGATCAATACTAAGTTCAAGGTAAAATATCAATGATAAGTTTCACCGATGAATTACTGTCCTGATGAGCAAAAGCGAAGAAGAAGCACGGGAACGAACAGTCCAAAGAGCACAAAATATGGTTTGATAGTAAAGCGAAGAAAGGCAGAAGTAATACGGAAGGGCAGGAATGAGATTAGCGATAAATTTTGACATCGAGTTTTGGAGCCACAAAGTTGACAAAGTAAAGAAAGTCTGCTATCGTAGAAAAAAATTCTACTCAACGAATGAAACGAGGAAGAAAGTAGGGGCAGACAAGCATAGATAAAGTGGGCATTCCACGCGAAACTGGTCTATTACAACTAAACATCGACTTTAATTTGAGAAAGAAATTTCTGAGAATGTTCGTTTGAAACACAGCACTGTAAGGAAGTGAATCATGGCCTAAGGGAAAACCGAAGAAGAGAATAGAAGCGTCTGAGATGTAGTGTTACAGGAGATTGTAGATAATTTGGTGGACTTATAATATGAGAAATAAGGTCTTCACAGAATCGAAAAGAAGATGAATTTGTGGAAAAAGTCGACAAGAAGAAATGGCAGGATGATAGGACTTGTATTAAAACTTCGAGTAATAATATCCGTGGTTCTTGAGGAAGCTGTAGAGCGTAAAAATTGCAGGGGTAGACAGAGCTTGGAATACGACCAACAAATAGCTGAGGACGTCGGCTGCAAGTGCTGTCCTGTGATGCAAAGGTCGGCACAGGAGAGGAATTTCTGGCGGGCCTCACCAAACCCGACAGACGACTGCCGAAAAAAATAATGTTGCCTCAGGGAACCTATATGCAGCAATGGATGTCAAAGGGCTGATGGTGGTGATGATGGTGGTGGTCGTGATGATGCTGTTGACGTTGACGATTGGAGCCAACACATAAACGTATATTACTGTCCAATAACAATATGGATGTAGTGTAAAAGTAAAGCTTGTAAATACCGAAGGTGACGATTATTATTATTCATGGATTGAGCCTTACACCTCTTCCGTGCAAACTCGCCGCAATGAAATACGGCTTTGTTTTAATGATTCCCCCTTTCCCGACCACCCCAAACTGCGTATTATATCCAACATTAAATCCGTGACAGTCCTTCCCCCATATCACGATAATACGAGGGGCGTTCACTAACTAATACAACTCATTTTTACTGACGGCCAGTTTCGGTTGAAAGCCTGCGGAATGATTTGTGAGACATCGTCGAATATTCCCGCTTCAGCCCCTACAGTTCCATGAACTTCCGTTTTGTGGCAGCGCTGTACGTAAACTACACATTCGATTCTGTAACAAGGGTGCATGCCAAGAAGAGAACTATTACTCAGTTTCTTTTGGCTGGAAACCAGAACATCTATGATATCCATAGGCGCTTGCAGAATGTCTACGGAGACCTGGAGTAAACAAGAGCACCATGAGCCGTTGGGCGAGGTGTGTTTATCGGATCGAGGCAACGCTAACCTGTCGGGTCTCCCGCGTGCCGGCTTGACGAATGCAGCCGTGACTACTGTGGTGTAGGAACGTGCGGACACGCTCATTCCACGTGATCGACGGATCACAATCAAACACTTCGCTGCTCAACTGCTTACGAAACGGATCGTAGAGGTTACTGAAGCAGAGTGGTACCATGCGGGTACCCAAGAGCATGCCGTCCCAGTAAGGTGGAGTAAGACCGTCGCATGGACCGAGGATTATGTTGAAAAATACGGCATTGTAGCCAAAAGAGTGGGAAATAACATAGTGTACTGGAATTCTGAATAAACTAAACTCCTTTAAAAAATGTTTTGCATTACGTATTGGACGCCCCTTGTACAAAACGAGCTGCCGTCCTCTGAAACTTATGGACGTGCTCCGTCAGTCGTATGAGGTAAAGATCCCGCACTAAGCACTAATACTCCAGAAAAGGACGGACAAGTGTTGTGTAGGCAATCTAGTAGATTTGTTAAATTTTTTTCTGCTAATAAAACGCGGTCTTCCCTACAACATTTTCTTTGTGAAGGTTCACATTTATATTTTCCCCAGTTCTAATCCCTGTGTC
The DNA here is from genome assembly GCF_023897955.1 of Schistocerca gregaria. Lineage (NCBI taxonomy): Eukaryota > Metazoa > Arthropoda > Insecta > Orthoptera > Acrididae > Schistocerca > Schistocerca gregaria. The sequence continues at coordinate 337,894,917 of NC_064926.1, read as the reverse complement.
AAATTTGTTCGACTTATCGTGTTACCGAAATTCAGCGGATTATTTTAGTACTCATGTGGAGGCACTCATATGTTTTACTGTTTAGCGTCAGCTCTCGCATTTCGCCCTATACAGAAGTCTAAGTCCTTCTGCTACTGGTTCATATCGTCTGGTAACTGAAGTAAACGGCATGCGACAGCATCATCTGAAGTCTTACCCGTTTATATTAGATAGGAAGAGCCGATAGCCGTAGCACTCCCATATGCAATCCTATGTATCACTTGTGTTCCACTCGATGACGTTCCTTTACTTACTACGAACTGTGGCTTTTCTGTCAGGCAGTTACGGATCCAAGCGCACAACTTCCACGATACACCTCAGGCATGCAATTTGTTTAGAAGCTGCTTGTGAGTAACAACGTCAAGAACTTTCTGGAAATATAGGCTCAGGCCTCAAGGAATGGACTATACACTTTAAGGGTATAGACGTCAATGCGCTAGATAAATCGACTCTTACCACTATACAGCTTTGCTAGACGTAAGACCACAGGTAGCACGGGACTACCCCGTGGACAAGAGAATAGAGTCAATTTTTGGGGCTTACCAAGGCTCATAAATACTTAGTCGGGTGGGTTGGTGCATGGTGTGCGCGGAAACTCTGACACGAATGAGGGTGCGAAGTACTTATATTATGACTGGTACTGCAGTATAGGACGGTATACGTTTCTTTACAGCGACCCAGCGGAATCGAGAAGGACATTGGCTGACACAAAATAAATACGTTGTCCAGTCACATTAATGAGTCCACCTGTGAAAAACCTGAATAAACACCTTTTAAAGCGCGGACCTGTGCGAGAACTGTAGGAAGAGAGTCAATAAGTTTACGGAAGGTACCAACAGTGTTCTGAAGCCATGGAGACCCGAGTGCTGTAAACAGCGCTGTAAGTTTCTCAGCTGAGGTTCCATGATGCGACAGCCCAATACAAGTGGTCTCACTGATTGTCAATTGAGTTTAAATCCAGGCAGTCTGGTGGCCTGGGGAGTTCAGTAAACTCATCCTGGTGCTCTTAGACCCGTGCACGTACAGCATGAGCTATGACACGTTGCATTTCCCTGCTCGTAGATGCCACAGTGACGAGGAAAAATGAACTGCTTATAGGAATACACATGGTCCAAAAAGATAATTGCATACTCTAGTTGATTCATTACGTCTTTTAGAACGACGAGATCACCCACGGAAAGCCACGTGAACTTTCCCCAGGGCACAACGCTCCCTTCTCCGGCCTGGACCCTTCCAACAATTGTAGCAGTGTGTTTGATTTCTGTCCTTTGGAGCATAAAACGTGATTCATCTGGAAAGACTACTTGCTGCTGGTCATTAGAGTGCTAATTCCAGCCTTCATCGCCACGCCCGGTAGCCGTGCGGTCTAGGGCGCCTTGCCACAGTTCGCACGGTTGCCCCCGTCGGAGGTTCGAGTCCTCCCTGTGGCATGGGTGTAGGTATGTGTTGTCATTAGCGTCAGTTAGTTTGAGTGAGATGAGGTAGTGTCCAAGCCTAGGGACCGACGACCCCAGCAGTTTGGTCCCATAGGAACTTACCCCAAATTTTCAGTTTTGCACCCATCGTCGGCAATAAACAGCAGTCAGCTTGAGTGCATGATTCAGCGCCTGCTGCGGGGTCACAAAAGCAGCTATGTCTACAGAATGGTCTTTGAGAAAACACTGTTTGTAGCCTCTTGGTTCATCTAGATGATCCGTTGCTCAACAGTAGCACGTCTATTCACCTGTACACATCGCCACAGCTATATTTCACCCTGTCATCTACGGTCCATGGTGCTCTGCAAGTTATCTAGACGCCGCATTTAGATAGCGCCATTTTGAAGTTGACGCTGGACTTTAATTGTGGAGTCACGTATACAATTTACAAACTTAGACATTTCGGAAATACTTCCACCTTGGGCCGAAAGCCAATGGTCATGCCCTCTAAGACGTTAGATAAATCACTCCATTTCCGCATTATGACAACGACTGCACTGTCCCTGCGTCACGTCTTCGTAGGAAGCATTGGTGTAACGATTGGAATTCACGACATCCGGTGGTTTATGGCGCTATAGGAAACGTTTGTTCATTTGAACAAAAGCATATGGGGCCTGAGGACGGCAAAATGAATTGCCGAAACTGGTTGCTTTCAAAATAAAATAAAATATCTTAAAATCTACGGCTGTAAGTAAAGTTTCGTGACACTGAAATGTTCTACTTAGGCTATCATTCATATTACCACTTCTGTGTTCATGCTCATGACAATAATGATTTTGGTATGAGGGTGAAGGGTCTCGTGGAGCCAACAAATAGTTGTTGCTGTCGTGGTCTTCAGTCCAGAGACTGGTTCGATGCAGCTCCCCACTCTATTTTGTGCAAGCCTCCTCATCTCTGAGTAACAACTGCAACCTATATCCTTCTGTATCTGCTAACTGTATTCATCTCATGGTCCCCCTCTACCTTCCTCCCAGTACAAAACTGGTGATCCTTTGATCCCCTAGAATGTGTCCTACGCATCTATTCATTCTTTTATTCAGGTCGTACCACAAATTTCTTTCCGCCAAATTCTGTTCAGCACATCCTCATTAGTAACATGATCTACCCATCTAGTTTTCAGCATTCTTTTATAGTGCCATATCTCAAAAGCTTCTATTATCTTTTTGTCTAAATTGTTTATCGTCCATGTTTCTTTTCTATACATGGCTACACTTCATACAAATATTTTCAGAAAGGACTTCCTGACACTTAAATCTATATTCGAAGTAACAAATTTCTCTTCTTCTGAAATGCATTTCTTGCGTTTGCTAGTCTACATTTAGTATCCTTCCTATTTCGACCATCATCAGTTATTTTACTTCCCAAATAGTGAAACTCATCTACTACTTTAAGTGTCTAATTTCCTAATGTAATTACCCTCAGCATTTAATTCGACTACATTCCATTATCCCCGTTTTGTTTTTCTTAATGTTCACCTTATATCCTCCTTTCAAGACACTGATCATTTCGTTTAACTGCTCTTCCAAGTCCTTTGCTGCCTCTGACAGAATTTTATGCCATCGGCAAACCTCAACATTTTTATTTCTTCTCCCTGTACTTTAATTCTTACACAAAAATTTTCTTTTGTTTCCTTTACTGCTTGCTCAATATACAGACTGAAAAACATCGCTGATAGGCGACAGCCCTGTCTCGTTCCCTTCTCAACCACTGGTTTCCTTTCGTGCCCCTTCTATTCTTATAACTGCCATATGGCTTCTGTCGTTGGGTTAGCATTATCTCACGTGTTCCTACATTTTTCCGGAGTCCAAACTGATCTCCCCGAGTTCGGTTTCTACCAGCTTTTCTATGATTCTGTAACGGATCCTTGCTCGTATTTTGCAACGGTGTCTGATTAAACAGATAGTTCGGTAATTTTCACACCTGTCAGCACGTACTTTCTTTGAAATTGGAATTACTATATTCTTATTGAAGTCTGTGGGTATTTCACCTTTTTCATACATCTTGCTCACCAGGTGGAAGATTCAAGGTTGGCTCTCCCAAGTCTATTAGTAGTTCTAACGGAATGTTGTCTGTTTCCAGGTCTTTGTTTCGACTTAAATCTTCCAGTTCTTTGTCAAATTCTTCACGCAGTATTCTATCTCCCTTCTTATCTTCATCTACATCCTCTTCAATTTCCATAATGTTGTCCTGAAGTACACCTCCCTTGTATAGACCCTCTATATACTACTTCCACCTTCCTACTTTTCCTTCTTCGCTTAGGACTGGTTTTCCGTCTGAAGGCTTGACATTCGTACAGGTGGCTTTCTTTCCTCCGAAAGTCTCTTTAATTTTCGTTTATGCAACATCTATCTTACCACTAGTGATAAATGCATCTACATGTTTTCATTAGTTCTCTATCCATTCTTGCTTGGCGTTTTTGCATTCTCTATTTTTTAGGCGTTTGTGTTCCTTTTCATCCACCTCATTTATTGCATTTTTATATTTTCTCCTTTCGTCCATTAGTTTCAATACCTCTTCTGTTACCCAAGGATTTTTACTAGGCTTCGTCTTTTTAGCTATTTGGTCCTGTCTTCACTATTTAGTCTCCCAAATCTACCCATTCTTCTTCTACTGTATTTCTTTCCCTTGTCTTTGTCAATTGTTCCCTAATGTTTCTTCTGAAACTTTGTACGACCTCTGGTTCTTTCAATTTATCCAGGTCCTATCTCCTTAAATTCCTGCCTTTTTGCAGTTTCTTGAGTTTTAATCTGCAGTTCATAACAAATAAATTGTGGCCAGAGTTCTCATCTGTCCTTGGAAATGTCTTACAATTTAAAGCCTGGTTCCGAAATTTCTGTCTTTGCATTATATAATCAATCTGAAACCTTTCGGCGTTTGCAGGTCTCTTCCATGTACACAACCTTCTTTCGTGATTCTTAAAGCAATCTCTAGCTATGTTTAAATTATATCTTGTACAAATTATCTATCAGACGGCTTTCTCATAAGTTCCTGTCCCCCAGTTCATATTCACCTACTACTTTTCCCGCTCTTCCTTTTCCTACTATCGAATTCCAGTCCTCCATGAATGTTAAACTTTCGTCTCCCTTAGCTATCTGAATAATTGATCTCTTCATACATTTCCTCAATCACTTCCTCATTTGCGGAGATATTTGGCATATAAACTTGTACTACTGTGGTATAATATTGTCATCATCAGTGGGTTCTTTAAAAGTAAAGCGTGCAGAAAGTAGTGTAGTTAAAAAAACGCCGTAACACTTTATTACATTTTTGCTGTCCGTTATTTGAACTATAGTACTGGGGATACTTACATACTACCTTATTTATTGCACGTTATGGCATGTTTTTTAAGAATTATTGTTACTGTCTGCGGCATATTTTCTGTGCTTTATCTATTGCCATTTTCCTCAGCGTGATCATCTCATCTGCAACTGTAAGAGCGCCTGTTAATAACAAATACTAACAGGTAAATGTGCGTATATCAGCGTTATACACTCAAGGCTGAGGTAGTGTAGTGGATACAGTTTTGTGTACTGGGCTGTTACTTAGTTTGTCGTGTACTCATCTTCGTTGGACGGCACGCACCTAATTCTGTACACAGGAAAACAAAACTTTCACAATTTGTTTATGATCCATCTAAATGTTCGTGTTCTTCGCGAGAGATGTATCGCAAGTTCCGAGAAGGCTATGAAAAGTTGTAATGGGAGCTTTGACGACTTCTGTTCCTTACTTATGTCTCTGTATGTGATGGCAAAGTGTTTCTTTTGTGTGTGTGCTTTCTGTTTAGTGTCCTGGGTCACCTGCCTCAGAGCGATAAAGAGTGTGTTGTTGCAAAGTGTTGTGTTTTATTTTAATACTTTTCCCCTTCTACTGCAGCGTTTTGTATGTAGTAATTTTCTTCTATTGTTAGTTGTCGTTATACACTCCTGGAAATTGAAATAAGAACACCGTGAATTCATTGTCCCAGGAATGGGAAACTTTATTGACACATTCCTGGGGTCAGATACATCACATGATCACACTGACAGAACCACAGGCACATAGACACAGGCAACAGAGCATGCACAATGTCGGCACTAGTACAGTGTATATCCACCTTTCGCAGCAATGCAGGCTGCTATTCTCCCATGGAGACGATCGTAGAGATGCTGGATGTAGTCCTGTGCAACGGCTTGCCATGCCATTTCCACCTGGCGCCTCAGTTGGACCAGCGTTCATGCTGGACGCTTCATCCAGTCCCAAACATGCTCAATGGGGGACAGATCCGGAGATCTTGCTGGCCAGGGTAGTTGACTTACACCTTCTAGAGCACGTTGGGTGGCACGGGATACATGCGGACGTGCATTGTCCTGTTGGAACAGCAAGTTCCCTTGCCGGTCTAGGAATGGTAGAACGATGGGTTCGATGACGGTTTGGATGTACCGTGCACTATTCAGTGTCCCCTCGACGATCACCAGAGGTGTACGGCCAGTGTAGGAGATCGCTCCCCACACCATGATGCCGGGTGTTGGCCCTGTGTGCCTCGGTCGTATGCAGTCGTGATTGTGGCGCTCACCTGCACGGCGCCAAACACGCATACGACCATCATTGGCACCAAGGCAGAAGCGACTCTCATCGCTGAAGACGACACGTCTCCATTCGTCCCTCCAGTCACGCCTGTCGCGACACCAATGGAGGCGGGCTGGACGATGTTGGGGCGTGAGCGGAAGTCGGCCTAACGATGTGCGGGACCGTAGCCCAGCTTCATGGAGACGGTTGCGAATGGTCCTCGCCGATACCCCAGGAGCAACAGTGTCCCTAATTTGCTGGGAAGTGGCGGTGCGGTCCCCTACGGCACTGCGTAGGATCCTACGGTCTTGGCGTGCATCCGTGCGTCGCTGCGGTCCGGCCCAGGTCGACGGGCACGTGCACCTTCCGCCGACCACTGGCGACAACATCGATGTACTGTGGAGACCTCACGCCCCACGTGTTCAGCAATTCGGCGGTGCGTCCACCCGGCCTCGCGCATGCCCACTATACGCCCTCGCTCAAAGTCCGTCAACTGCACATACGGTTCACGTCCACGCTGTCGCGGCATGCTAGCAGTGTTAAAGACTGCGATGGAGCTCCGTATGCCACGGCAAACTGGCTGACACTGACGGCGGCGGTGCACAAATGCTGCGCAGCTAGCGCCATTCGACGGCCAACACCGCGGTTCCTGGTGTGTCCGCTGTGCCGTGCGTGTGATCATTGCTTGTACAGCTCTCTGGCAGTGTCCGGAGCAAGTATGGTGGGTCTGACACACAGGTGTCAATGTGTTCTTTTTTCCATTTCCAGGAGTGTAGACTGTTGCTGTGTTTCAGAATGTGTAGATCGCTTGCGATATTAGTCTCACTAACATCGAAAGTGATTACACCCCAAGTGTATAACGCTGACATAGGTAAATTCACCTTTTAGTATTTGTTTAGGAGCGTTGCTCACACAGTTGCAGACGACACGATGTACGCAGAGAAACGGCAACAGAAAAGCGTAGAAAATATGGCGCAAATAGTGACAACATTCTTAAAAACATGCCATAACGTACAATAAATAAGGTTGTATGAAAGTGTCCACAGACAACTTCATTTCAAAAAACGAACCGTAAAAATGTAATACAGTGTTTGTATATATAGCTGTGCTATTTTCTGCGTGTTTTAAAGAACCCACTGATGATGGCTATACTTGTGGCTGAAGCTAGTTTGGAAAAAAAACAAAGTGTTTTGCATGAGGCGTACTCACAGTTCCCATGTTGGTGTTTTGCTATGCAAACACCGACCAAATGGAAGAATTTCAAGATAAAGTTATCATTAACGGACAATGTTTTCTTTCGATAATTGTAAAGAATGATGAGGAACAATCTGAAAAAAATGGTTTAAATGGCTCTGAACACTTTGGGACTTAACATCTAAGGTCATGAGTCCCCTAGACTTAGAACTACTTAAACGTAACTAACCTAAGGAGATCGCACACATCCATGTCCGAGGCAGGATTCGAACCTGTTACCGTAGCAGCGCCTAGAACCGCTCGGCCACCGCTGCCTGCCAATCTGAAAAGCCTATAAGTGTGTTGCAAAGGAGCTTGTGCTGAGAAATGATTGTTAAGAAAACAATTGGATACGTTGCGTCGTTTCCGAGGTATTTAGATCTGAAATTAACCAGTCGGGTTGTCGCACGTGCGAACTCAAACACACTGCCAGAGATAGTGTCGCCGATCTTGTTCTTCGGTTGGTTTTCTCAGACTGAACAAATGTAGCTTTTGCTCTCCTACCCTAAACTTTCCACTTCCGAAAAAGGCACAATGTGTATCGATTAACATCCGTAATAGATTAAGACCCTGCCTCAATCTCTTCTTCACTACTGATTTCCCTTTCACGTCCTTCGACTCTGGCACCTGCAGTCTGGTTTTTGTTTAAGCGGCAAATAGTGTATTATTCCTTTTTTTATACCTGCTACATCCAGAATTTCAAAGAGATTAGCAATAAAAGAATGGATATTCAGAATGGAAGTATGCAATGAAAAAGCTGCTATTCATTTTGTTTGCTACATTGGCTGTGTCCTTTATAGCTTTGTTGGTAGCTTCGCTGCTGCTAACAAAACTCTCAGTCTCCTGTGATGTCCCTGGGGTACGTGTGGATGTCATTACACAGATGTTCCAGTGCTTTTGGTGTGCCAAATTTTTTGATACCATCAAACTGTCACTCAGGTGGGAATGTCATTTCAAAGATTTTTCTTAATCGAACGTGGTCCTGATTTCGCCCTGGACTCAGAATGGCTGTGAACGGATGCACGCACAGAGCGGAAGCCTTTGAGATTCTCTCGTCAGAGGCGGCACGGAACCCCCGGCCGACATGGGATTTACGAGTCGCGACTGGCGAGCCGTCTTTAGGAGCCAGCCCCGGCGGCGATGGTGGCAGTGATAGCGGACCCCCGCGGCGCTGCCTCGCGACCCTGATGTCTCCCCAGATAGTAATGGCAGACGCCTTAAAACCTGAGGCTTCGGACGAGGGGAAAGCGTCCCTCCCACGCGCACCGCCATCTGTCAACCCGAGCCAGGGGAGCAGGGAATGCGGCAGCGCCACACCAACCTGAAGGTGCCCCCGCGGTGAGCGACTCGCATCAGTGGTGCGTTTCACTCTTCCGTGTTTATTCAGCGCTGTTGGTGTGGCATTTAATCGGAAGCGTCATTAGATGCAGCTATCAGCACTTGTCTGGCCCGTACAAGGATTTTCATCTCTGCATAACAGCTGTAAAAAACATCCATCTGAATCTGCCTACTGAACTCGTGCCTCAGTTCCTCCCCACGATTTATCCTCCCTCCCCCGCATTTTCCACAGGCTCACTAAATGTCCTAACAATCAGTACCTTCTTCTAGTCAAATTGTGTCATGAAGTTCATTTATTCCTTTTCTCATCTCCACATTTCAACTCCACCATTCTCCTTGTAAGTAGGCTGTTTAGGTTTTTTTATTGGTAACGCCGCCGCCACGTAGCGCTCTGTATGAAAATCACTGGCTGTGCCGTGTGCAGTCTGTGGCTGGTTGGCATTGTTGTAATACTCGCCATTGTAGTGTCGGGCAGCGGCAGCTGGATGCTAACAGCGCGTAGCGTTGCGCAGTTGGAGGTGAGCCGCCAGCAGTGGTGGACGTGGGGAGAGAGATGGCGGAGTTTTGAAATTTGTAAGAATTGGTGTCATGAACTGCTATATATATTATGACTAGTGAGGTAAATACATTGTTTGTTCTCTATTAAAATCTTTCATTTGCTAACTATGCCTATCAGTAGTTAGTGCCTTCAGTAGTTTGAATCTTTTATTTAGCTGGCAGTAGTGGCGCTCGCTGTATTGCAGTAGCTTGAGTAACGAAGATTTTTGTGAGGTAAGTGATTTGTGAAACGTATAGGTTATTGTTAGTCAGGGCCATTCTTTCGTAGGGATTTTTGAAAGTCAGATTGCGTTGCGCTAAAAAATATTGTGTGTCAGTTTTAGCAGTCGTGTATAATTTTTCTAAGGGGACGTTTCATACATTCTTCTATAGAACCAAATCTGAACTCTCAGAGAACGGTTTTGTGACTGGTTTGATTGGCTCATCACGAATTCCTCTCCTCTGACACTCTTTTCATCTCAGAATAGCACTTGCAACATACCGGGTGATCAAAAAGTCAGTATAAATTTGAAAACTGAATAAATCACTAAATAATGTAGATAGAGACGTACAAATTGACACACATGCTTGAAATGACATGGAGTTTTATTAGAACAAAAATAAATACAAAAGTTTAAAAAATGTCCAACAGATGGCGCTTCATCTGAACGGAATTGCAATAATTAGCATAACAAACTAAGACAAAGCAAAGATGATGTTCTTTACAAGAAATGCTCAATATGTCCACCGTCATTCCTCAATAATAGCTATAGTCGACGAATAATCTTGTGAGCAGCACTGTAAAGCATGTCCGGAGTTATAGCGAGGCATTGGCGTCGGATGTTGTCTTTCAGCATCCCTAGACATGTCGGTAGATCACGATACACTTGCGACTTCAGGTAACCCCAAAGCCGATAATCGCACAGACTGAGGTCTCGGGACCTGGGAGGTCAAGAATGGCGAAAGTGGCGGCTGAGCATACGATCATCACCAAACGACGCGCGCAAGAGATCTTTCACGCGTGTAGCAATATGGGGTGTTTCTAATGAAACCCCATGTCATTCCAAGCATGTGAGTCAATTTTTACCTCTCTATTTACATTATTCCGTGATTTATTAAGTTTTCAAATTTATACTGACTTTTTGATCACCCGGTACGTCCTCAATTATTTATTACATGTATTCCAATTTCTGTCTTCGTCTACCATTCTACCACTCTACAGCTCCCTCTAGTACCATTGACGTTATTCCCTGACGTCTTAACACGAGTTCTATCATCCATTCCCTTCTTCTTAACAGTGTTAGTTTCCCAAATACTCCTTTCCTCGCCGATTATGGGGAAAATCTGCTCATTTCTTACCTTGGCAGTCCTCCTTATTTTCAACATTCTCATGTAGAGCCACATCCCAAACGCTTGGATTTTCTTCTGTTCCGCTTTCCCCACATTTCATGTCTCACTAACATACAATGCTGTGCTCCAAATAAACATTCTCAGAAATTTAAAAGACTTATGTTTGATAGTAGCAGACATCTCTTTCACAGGAATCCCCTTTTCGCCAGTGCTAGTCTGCTTTTAATGTCCTCCTTACCCCGTGCGTCATACTTTATGTTGCTGCCCAGACCGCAGAAATCCTTCGTCTGCTTCATCATGCCCGAATCCGATGTTAAGTTTCTCGTTGTTTTCATTTCTGCTACTTCTCATCACTTTCACCTTTCTTCGATTTTCTCTTAACCCGTATTCTGCACTCATTAAACTATTCATTCCATTCAATATATTTCGTAATGATTCTTCACTTTCGCTGAGAATAGTATTCTCATCAGTCAATCTTATCGTGGATATCGTTTCACCCTGAATATCAGTTCCACTCTTCAACCTTTATTTCCGTCATTGATTGGCCAATAAGGGCTACAGACTACATCCGTATCTTATGCATGTCCTAATTCGGGCACTTCGCTCTTAGTATGCGGCTCTTATCGTTGCCTCTTGGCTCTTGTACATATTGTACATTACACATCCTTCCCTGTAGCCCACTCCCCCATTCTTCTCAGGTTTTCGAACATGTTGATCCATTAGATATTGTCGAACGCTTTTTCCCGGTCTACTAACCTTATGAACGTATCTTGACTTTCTTTAGTCTTGATTCCATTATCAAACGCAACGTCAGGACTCCATATCTGGTCCTTTACTCTTCCTAAAGCCAAATTGGCCATCATCTAATATATCCTCAATTTTCTTTTCGATTCCTCAGTACATTCTTCTTGTCATCACCTTGAATGCGTGAGCTGTTAAGCCGATTGTTCGATAACTCTAGCATTTGTCAGCTCTTGCTATCTTCGGAATTGTATGGATGACGTTTTTCGGGAAGTCATACATTCTACGCACCACTGCGTATAGCCCTTTGGTTGTCACTTCCTCCAGACGGTTTTAGAAATTGTGTTTGAGTGTTATTCATCCCTTACATCATCGTAAGTATTACAGAGCTCTTTCTAATTCTAATACTGGTTCGGCTCTCCCTTTTATATAGACTCCTGTTTCTTCTTCTTATCGTCAGGCAAGTCTCCCCTTCATAGAGCCGTTTATCATGATCATTCCATCTACCCGCTCTATCGTCTGCATTTAACAGTAGTATTCTCGCTGGACTATTATTAAAGTTACCACTGGTGCTTTTAATTTCACTGAAGGTCGTTTTGACTTTCAATACTTCTTAATACTTCAATTTATAAAACTTAGAAACTGTATCACGCTATATACACCTGTGCTTTTTTTTTAATTTGACAATCGACTTCGAACACACTCTGACCAATCTCAGTTCATAAAAGTCACACTTAGCTCCACGGTCTGCAGCTGTACTAACCAGTTCTCGAGCTGTAGCTGTTGACAAGGCGATAGGGTTGTTCCAAGTTAGTTGGTAGTTCTGGATGACATTATTACATGACTGTGATATAGTAGATTATACCATTTCAAGGAGGTGATTAGTTACTGCAGTTGTGAAATGCACAGATAAATAATTTTTTTATGGCTCGAGAATGATCATACTGTGACCGAAATTAACTCCCAAAATAAAATAAGGGCAGGTGCGTATTGCATAATGCAGTTCATAAACTTTATAAGAGCTTTTCAAGTCAATATTTCATGTCCTTTCGACTTTGACCATATAAATTATTTTGCTACAAGAAAAATAATACTCAGCTACCACTGTTATTGTGTCATTTCCTAATCTAATTCTTTGAAGATCATCACCTGATGAACTTGCTGAAGGTACTGCTAATCTGGCCGGCCGGAGTTGCCGAGTGATTCTAGGCGCTACAGTCTGAAACCGCGTGACCGTAACGGTCGCGGGTTCGAATCCTGCCTCGGGCATGGATGTGTGTGATGTCCTCAGGTTAGTTAAGTTTACGTAGTTCTAAGTTCTAGGGGACTGATTACCTCAGAAGTTAAGTCCCATAGTGCTCAGAACCATTTGAAACATTTGAACTGCTAATCTATATAAACATGGAGTTCAACGCAAGCCTTCAGCTATTTGAAGTTATCACCTGCACACCTGAAGAAACGGTAAAACTGCTTCGTGGCGGACGCAACAAAGCCAATCAGCTCGGTTTCGGAACTTTCGTGTAGTTAGTTATTTATCCGTTGTACTTTTGTTGATGCATCACTTCAAAAGCAGTTAACGCATTTTGATAGCTTTTCATTGGTTTTATCACTAAAGATTCGCGTAAAAAAATGTGCTCTGTTTCATAATAACGGGTCTACTACAGGAGGAAGTGCACTTTACATGGAACCTATATGAAGCCTCAGTGTTGGACTGCTTTCCAGAACCACCTTTGTGCTGAAGGTATTTCCTCGAGGTTAGTGACTTCAAATATTTAATTTCTCAAAGTGTAGTATGCGCTTCGGTAACGACGAAAATATAACGAGTCGAACAGATGCGGCTATAGGCGAACTAGCGCTAACGAAGAATCAAACACAAACCATAGGATTTAAGTTGTAGTGATGTCCCGTTCTGTGGAGAGGTATAGGAATATAGGGATTATGGTAGCCTTTGATAGATGGTGCCTCAGAAATTGTAATCATGTTCATGCAGTCTCATCTTTAATTCAGATTACTTAAAGTATTTATTGAGTCGTGCTGTTGCGAATTTATTTGTTGATATGTATGAATAAGAGCCACCCAGACGGTCAATAAAAGACATGCTAAGTCGTACCGCTATGTGTATTATACCTCAGTAATATAAGGCCTAGTTCTTATTGTTTTATTTATCATACCAGATTACAGTAAGGACCTCATTTCCACGGCTTGTATTAGGAATGTAGTCTCATGATGAAGACGAGCTGCTTGTCTTTCTCGTATTCCTCAACAGCATCAAACCTAAAATTCTATTTATGATGGAGAAATAGAACAGTGACTCGCCAGGTTAGCCGAGAGCGCTACTGCGCTGCTTCCTGGACTCGAGTAAGCACGTCGACCCCGCATCGAATCCGCCCAGCGGATTAAAGGCGAGGGCTGGAGTGCCAGCCAACGTGGATGACGTTTTTAGGCGGTTTTCCATATCCCACTAGGTGACTACCGCGCTGGTCCCCACGTCCCGCCTCAGCTGCACGACTCGCAGACATTTGAAACATGTTCGCACTATTTCATGATTTACACCCCTTCAAATGAACCATGCCATATCCGTTGCAATCAAGTCGATCTTGAGAAAACTGCGGGAAAAGTCTCATGCGAAAGAAGAAGAAATAGAACAGTGAGCAACTGCATTTTCTGAGTCCATCAGTAATCAGTACCTCGTGCCATAACATTTACAGGAAACTAATATACCCATATAGATACCTCCACAAGGAATCTTATAGTCATCAAAATAAAAAATTCTGTTTAAAATCTTGGCCAAGAATAAGTGGAATGATTTATTTTCCAGAATGTAGCTTGTAGTCTTTATGAAGAGTGGTTAGCCTTGCCAGGAGGTGAAACGCGCGCTAAATCCATAAAGACGGCATGCCAGGTTCAATGAAAAGCAGTGGCCTCCTAAAGGGAAAGTTTTCTCTTCCATTTATTAACAAGGTTACTGGAGCTTAACTCACGAGTATGTGGTATGAGCCCACTTGGGGAAATAAAAGAATGCCTCGTAGCAGTAAAAATATGAATATTTCAACCATACAGGACAGTGTCATGACGACTGCAAGCGATGATAGCATAAATGAAACAGTTTACATGCGTCAGTCATTTATTTTTCCACAATGATTTTCGATGGCTCACACACCTCCGACTGAAGGTGATAGTGTGAAATATAGAAATGCTTGGCAAAAAAGTAAGAAACTGACCAAGTACGTTGTTTTACTTATTCATCTTCAGGAGGGGGTGTGAACCATTGAGAAGCAAGTGGAAAAATAAATAAGAGATCGACGCAGTAAACTCTTTTATTTACCGTAAAATATCCAATGTCAACAGCTGATGTGTATGAAATTCAACATAGTTGTACGCGGGCATACTTTGGCACCACGAAAGGAAGTATCGCCGGCCGGGGTGGCCGAGTGGTTCTAGACGCTACAGTCTAGAACCGCGCGACCGCTACGGTGGCAGGTTCGAATCCTGCCTCAGGCATGGATGTGTGTGATGTCCTTTGGTTAGTTAGGTTTAAGTAGTTCTATGTTCTACGGGACTGATGACCTCAGAAGTTAAGTCCCATAGTGCTCAGAGCCATTTGAACCAAAGGAAGTATCAGTAGGCGCTTAGTCTAATATAAAACTAACAGTCGGCCGTCGGGGAGCGTGCTTTTCTAAATGGAGACCCAGGAATAAATTTCAGTGAAACTAGCGTTTTATCAATCGCGACTGTATGGGGGGACAACAGAAATTTATAAACACCATCAGAAATTTAACAGAATAAAAAAAAAGGGCTGAATTGGTGCCAAGGTTTCTTTAAATCGAGAACGCTATCACCAGGCAGAAATAATCACACATTCTGCATCACGTGACGGATTGTGGTGTGGGCTACAGAGACAACAAGGACATCGGTCAGCTGTACCGGTCTAGAACCGCTCAAACATTGATCGGCCGGAGATGGTTCTAAGTCGCTCACAACTCCTTCGATGATGTCCGAAATCACTTCAGTCGGGTTGAGATCAGCTAATTGATCGGATATCAAGTGCCGTGTAGTTCGTATTCCACACGAACATGCCAAGTAAGCTGGCTTCATAACTGTTTCCTTTCACTTTCTTCTTCTTCTTCTTCTTCTTCTTCTTCTGCTACTACTACTACTACTACTACTACTGCTACTGCTACTTCTACTTGTACCACTACTAGTTCCCTCAAGTTATTGGCATTTTCCTGTTACTTTCTATTTTTCAGCGTTTCTGTTGTGTCTATTTAGTTTCTAATTAATCTCTTCACTTATTCCTTGATATAGCCATATCCGTTATCTACTCCTTATTGGTCGATAATTCATTATTGTTTTAGGCATTCCGTTCTAATTTAGTCTTGTGACGTGATGTCTTTATTACATTACTCTATGAAATATTAATTTATGGTTTTAACTCATAGTTATTGTCTATTTTATTTATTTTTATATCAGATTACGTAAAGGACCTAGCAGATCACCTAAAGGACCTCATTTCCACAGTTTTTATTCTCCGTTTATTTCCAGCTGTAGCTGTCGAAAGCCCACTGCCATGAAATATAGCCAACACATATTAAGCTGTCTTTCCAGAGATGAAATCAGAACTTTATTCTTTTTAAGTGCAAAAATGTACAGACATGTAGTTTTTATACTTTATGTTAGAATAGCATTACGAATTGCGATACGGAAAGTTAACTCTCTCACTGTAGCTTATGCCTTCAAAAATTTGATACTACTATGTGTGGTTCTTTTCTTTTTCTTTGGTAGACATCGATCTTCTGATATGTTTAATGTGGTTCACCATGAAGTCCCCTCCTTCGCAGACACTTTATCTCAGAGCATCACCTACAACCAGCGTTCTCAATTATTTCAGTCTCGGTCTTCCCTGCAATTTTTACCATCAACAGTCTCCAAGTTATCCTTCATGCCTTACCACATGTCCAAGCATTCTGCTCAGTTGTCAATGTGTTTCACATGTTTGTCTTCTGGCATGTTCTGTAGAGAGCTTCCTCATTTCTGACATACTGTAGAACAGATCATTTAATAAAACTCTACGCAAGCCACATAAAAGTTCTGTCTAACGTAACTAATCCAGTATACGACTGTAATGTTGCCTGGTTTCGATTTGTCGGCTTAAGAAATTATTTTGAGTGATTTTAACAAGCGTCTTCTGTCTTCAGCTATAACAAGTACGGGCTGAAGTCCAAATTCGTAACTGATTGGCTGCGTTTACCGGTGTAGTTCCACAAAATACCGAAGCCGCTTCCACCACAGAAGTTTAAGTCAAACAACATTATTTTCGACCCAATAAGCATTAAACAAACTGGTGTACTATCAGTTCTGACACAGTGACTGTACCCAGTGACTGCAATTATCTAAAGTACTAAACGATACAGCACCCAGCTGCAAATGATGTTCCTTTGATATTTAGATTTCTTCATTGTGTGGGCACCTACGATGCTAAAAGACATGTGAAGAAACAGTTACAGTAAGGTAACGTGCATGTCTTATTAAATGTATAGTTGCGTAAGCTTTAAATGTTATCACTCATGAAGTAAATACCACTAAATGTAAGTTAAAATGTTAAAGGATTTGCATATTCACATAGTCCCAACTAGAGTGTTCAGTTAGGTTCACAATTACAACACAGCCGAGTTCTTCAGCCCACATCATAATAATGTACAGCGCCCTCCTTACATGTACGTTGCAGTGACAAACTGTATTAACTGTGTTTACAATCCATATGTTTTATGATTTTATTTATTATTTTATGTTTGTTAAAAAATTACGCAAATGAAAGAAAGACGGTTGCTGTAACTAAACGTAGTGACTAATGTTATACAGTTATACATGGCGGTAACTGTGTGAACTAGCCAGTGATGTCAGCTACTGCTGCACAGTTTAAAAAATCAATACCTTTTGTTCAAATCATAAGTTCACAAGTTTTTGTTCAAACCATGTTTCATACTAAATCTACATCGACATCTACATTGATACTCCGCAAGCCACCCAACGGTGTGTGGCGGAGGGCACTTTACGAGACACTGTCATTACCTCCCTTTCCTGTTCCAGTCGCGTACCGTTCGCGGGAAGAACGACTGCCGGAAAGCCTCCATGTTCGCTCGAATCTCTCTAATTTTATATTCGTGATCTCGTCGCGAGGTATAAGTAGGGTGGAGCAATATATTCGATACCTCATCCAGAAACGCACCCTCTCGAAACCTGGAAAGCAAGCTACTCCGCGATGCAGAGCGCCTCTCTTGCAGAGTCGGCCACTTGAGTTTGCTAAACATCTCCGTAACGCTATCACGCTTACCAAACAACCCTGTGACGAAACGCGCCGCTCTTCTTTGGATCTTCTGCATCTCCTCTGCCAACTCGACCTGGTACGGACCCCACACTGTTGAGCAATACTCAAGTATAGATCGAACGAGTGTTTTGTAAGCCACCTCCTTCGTTGATGGACTACATTTTCTAAGTACTCTCCCAATGAATCTCAACCTGGCACCCGCGTCACCAACAATTAATTTTATATAATCATTCCACTTCAAATCGTTCCGTACGCATACTCCCAGATATTTTACAGAAGTAACTGCCACCAGTGTATTTTCCGCTATCATATAATCATACAATAAAGAACCCTTCTTTCTATGTATTCGCAATACATTTAATTTGTACAAATACATCTAAAGGGGTTAGAACAGACGAGAGTGTTGCTGAAGTCGTCATACCATCAGCACTCTCTAGAAAGGCTAGGAATCTTTCTACTTTAGGATGTCCTCTCTTAAGACTTTGGTAAAAATACCAATTATAATTTACAGAGTTTGCTGTTAGAATGAATAAACTGTCAACTACTGTTTTTAATGTTTTATCTTACATTTACTGGTATGTATTTTTCGACTGGCTTACTTTTCAAGCACATCCGTTCAATGAGGCATGCATGCTATCTTTTTCATATGTTCTTTAGCGCTGAAGATGGCCACATTATGACCGAATTGTAAATATGCAATAAATATCGCTTGCGTCTTATTGCTGTACCTCTCCTACTTAGAACCTCGGGCACTTTTTCACTATCACGCTCCGGTCCAGTCGGCTTAGATACGTCCATTTCTTTAATTTTAGCTTATTATTTTTGCGTGTGTCACGGTGGCACAGGTAAATGTTTCAAACGTTTATGAGGCATTTTGGTACAGAGGAAGACTAAGTTCCGAAACATCTCATCAGTTTAGGCGAACGCAGAAGACATGTTTACGGGATTTATCTCTTACTACCGAGAACAATGAAGGTAGCTGCTCTCTTGAGGATAATTGCATGATGTGGGCTCATGTAAATCAATTAGCTGAGAAGATAAATACACGGCAATTCGAGAGACTCGCGAAATTTGTTTGATAGCAAGAACAAGAGTGACGGCACTACTTGTCCAAACAGCTGTGCGGGAATTCAGATTTTAGATGTCCAAAGCAATTACACGAATAGTGCAACACGAATAAACGCTGCCTCCCCTCTAAGAGTTATGAATGGCGTCGTAAGAGCCTGTTATTACCATAGCTGCAGGTCTACTTGTAAATAACCGTGAACGTACGTCAGGTGGAGCGTAATCCCGGCAATTACGCCCCGGTATCGGCATCCGCCATATTGTAGCGCTAAGGGACGGCGGGCGTCGAGCTGCGACGTGGGCGGCACAACCGGATTTGCGGCTCTGAGGGCGTGGCCGGCTGCCTCGCCGAAACGCCGGCCCGATGCTTCAGGCCGCCCGCCACCCACTGTCAGGGCACCGAGCGCGGCTCGCGGGAACCCGGCCGGCCGCCGCAGCCGCGCGAAATGAGGGCCTGCCACGTCGCTTTGCTTACGACACAACAAGTACATCTGTTCCCGGCACAAAACAAATAGAGCTTTTCGTACACAAATAGCAACGCAGGTTCTCACACCATAGTGTTTTACAACCTTTTAGATACACTACTGGCCATTAAAACTGCTACACCAAGAAGGAATTCAGATGATAAACGGGAATTCAATGGACAAATATATTATACCACAACTGACATGCGATTACATTTTCACGCAATATGGGTGCATAGATCCTGAGAAATCAGTACCCAGAACAATCACCTCTGGTCGTAATAACGGCATTGATATGCCTGGGCATCGAGTCAAACAGAGCTTGGATGGCGTGTACAGGTACAGCTGTACACTATACCACAGTTCATCAAGAGTAGGGACTGGAGTATTGTGACGAGCCAGTTGCCCGGCCACCATTGACCAGAAGTTTTCAGTTAGTGAGAGATCTGGGGAATGTGCTGGCCAGGGCAGCAGTCGAACATTTTCTGTATCCAGAAAGGCCGCGCAGGACCTGCAACATGTGGTCGTGCATTATCTTGCGTAAATGTAGGGTTTCGAAGGGATCGAATGAACGGTAGAGCCACGGGTCGTAACACATCTGAAATGTAACGTCCACTGTTCAAAGTGCCGTCAGTGCGAACAAGTGACCGAGACGCGTAACCAATGGCACTCTATACCATCACGCCGGGTGATGCGCCAGTATGCCGATGACGAATACACGCTTCCAATGTGCGTTCACGGCCATGTCGCCAAACACGGATGCGACCATCATGATGCTGTAAACAGAACCTGGATTCATCTGAAAAATGACGTTTTGCCATTCGTGCACCCAGGTTTGTCGTTGAGTACACCATCGCAGACGCCCCTGCCTGTGATGCAGCGTCAAGAGTAACCGCAGCCATTGTCTCCGAGCTGATAGTCGATGCTGCTGCAAACGTCGTCGAACTGTTCGAGCAGATGGTGTTGTCTTGCAAACGTCCCCATCTGTTGATTCAGGGATCGAGACGTGGCTGCACGATCCGTTACAGCCATGCGGATAAGGTGCCCGTCATCTCGACTGCTTGTGATACGAGGCCGTTGGGATCCAGCACGGCGTTCCGTATTACCCTCCTGAACCCACCGATTCCATATTCTGCTAACAGTCATTGGATCTCGACCAACGTTAGCATCAATGTCGCGATACGTTAAACCGCAATCGCGATAGGCTACAATCCGACCTTTATCAAAGTCGGAAACATGATGGCACGCATTCCTGCTTCTTACACGAGGCATCACAACAACGTATCACCAGGCAACGCCGGTCAACTGCTGTTTCTATATGAGAAATCGGTTGGAAACTTTCCTCATGTCAGCATGTTGTAGATGTCGCCACCGGCACCAACTATGTGTGAATGCTCAGAAATACTAATCATTTGCATATCACAGCATCTTCTTCCTGTCGGTTAAATTACGCGTCTGTAGCGCGTCATCTTCGTGGCGTAGCAATTTTAATGGCCAGTAGTGTAACATCGATAGCATCGAAAAGTTCGCGGTGTGTGTTAATTAAAATTGTGACGTCTTATGCAGATCTTTTTCCTGCACCAACACCTCCAAGGACACCCCCCCCCCCCCTCACCAATGGTAAGGAATACACTAAATCCATCGTGTCAAGATCCAGGAAGCCTTTTCTTTTTATTAGGGGCTTCAGCGTTGCCGCTGTGGTCTTCAATCCAAAGATAGATTTAAAGCGGCTCTCCACGCTACTCGATCCTGTGCATAACTCTTCATCTCCGAATTACTACTGCGCTTCCATCCTCCTGTACCTGCTATTCATCTCTTGTGTCCCTCTACGATTTTTACCGTCCACACCTCCCTCGAATACTGCATGATGACAATTATTGAACTGTATGAAATAACGATGAATCATGGACATTGGCGCTGGTGGGGAGGGTACCTCAGCGATACATATAGCAGTACCGTAGGTGCAACCACAACGGAAGGGTATCTGTTCAGGGGTCAGACAAACGTGTGGTTCCTGAAGAGGGGCAGCAGCCTTTTCAGTAGTTGCAGGGGCAACAGTCTGGATGACTGATTGATCTGTCCTTGTAACATTAACCAAAACGGCCTTGCTGTGCTGGTACTGCAAACGGCTGAAAGCAAGGGGGAAACTACAGGCGTAATTCTTCCCGAGGGCATGCAGCTTTACTACATGGTTAAAGGATGATGGCGTCCTCTTGGGTAAAATATTCCCGAGGTAAAGTAGTCCGATCTCCGGGCGGGGACTACTCAGGAGGACGTCGTTATCAGGAGAAAGAAAAATTGCATTTTACAGAACGGAGCATGGAATGTCAGATCCCTTAATCGGGTAGGTTGGTTAGAAAATTTAAAAAAGGAAATGGATAGTAAAGCTAAATACTTGAAAAGTGGGGATTAGTGAACTTTGGTGGCAGGAGGAACAAAACCTCTGGTCAGGTGTATACAGGATTATAAATATTGTGGTTGTTGTTGTTGTGTCCTTTAGTCCAAAAAAATGGTTCAAATTGCTCTGAGCGCTATAGAACTTCTGAGGTCAGTCCCCTAGAACTGAGAACTACTTAAACCTAACTAACCTAAGGACATCACACACATCAATACCCGAGGCAGGATTCGAACCTTCGACCGTAGCGGTCGCGCCGCTCCAGACTGTAGCTCGTCGAACCGCTCGGCCACCCCGGCAAGCTCTTCAGTCTAGAGAATGGTTTGATGCAGCTCTCCATGCTACTCTATCTTGAGCAAGCTTTTTCATCTCCCAGTACCTATTGCAACCTACATCTTTCTGAATCTGCTTAGTGTATTCATCTCTTGGTCTCCCTGTAGGATTTTTACCCCCCCCCCCCCCCCCCCCACGTTCCCTTCAGCCGTGGTGGCCGAGCGGTTCTAGGCGCTTCAGTCTGGAGCCGCGTGACTGCTACGATGGCAGGTTCGAATCCTGCCTCTGGCATGGATGTGTGTGATGTCCTTATGTTAGTTAGGTTTAAGTAGTTCTAAGTTCTAATGGACTGGTGACCCCAGATATTGTCCTTTAGTGCTCAGAGCCATTTGAACCATTTTCTGCCTTCCAGTACTAAACTGGTGATCCCTTGATGCCTCAGAACATCTCCTACCAACCGATCCCTTCTTCTAGTCACCATCAACTGATCTTATTTGACTGCATTTCATTCCCCCGTTTTGATTTTGTTTATTTTCCTCCTATAAGCTCCTTTAAAGACACTGTCCACTCCATTCAACTCCTCTGCCTAGTCCTTTGCTACTTCTGACAGAATTACAATGCCATCAAGAAACATGTTTATAATTCTTCTCCCTGAACTTTATTTCCTTGTCGGAATCGTTTCTTTAGTTCTTTTACAACTTGTCCAATGCACAGATTGAATAACATCGGTTATGGGCTACAACCCAGTCTCACTTCCTTCTCGACCACTGCTTCCAGTCCAAGACCCTCGACTCTTATAACTGCTGCCTGGTTTCTGTGCAAGTTGTAAATAGCATTTCGCTCCCTGCGTTTTAACCCTGATATGCTCAAAATTTGAAAGAGAATATTCCAGTCAATGCCGTCGAAAGTTCTCTCTGAGTTTACGAATGTTATAAACGTAGGTTTGTCTTTCCTTAACGTGTTATTACTGCATCGCGTGTGCCAATATTTCTATGGAATACAAACTTGATGTTCCCCGAGGTCGGCTTCTACCGATTTCCCCATTTCTTGTGCAGAATTCGCGTTCGTATTTTGCTACCCTTACTTATTAAACTGATAGTTCTGTAAAATCTCACCAATCAGCACTTGCTTTCCTTGGATCTGGAATCACTACATTCTTTCTGAAGTCTGAGGGTATTTCGCTTGTCTCATAGATTTTGCACACCAGATGGAAGAGTTCTTTCATGGCTGGCTCCCCTAATGCTATAAATAGATCAGACAGAATGTCGTCTATATCCATCCGGGGGCTTGTTTCGACTTAAGCCTTTCAGTTCTGTGTCACCTCTCCTCGAAATGTCATGTCTTTCATCTCCTCTTCAACTACTTCCTCTTCCATTTCCATTATTTGCCCGCAAATTCAACTCCCTTGTACAGATTCACTATATACTCCTTCCACCTTTCAGCTTTCTCTTGTTTCCTTAGGACTAGTTTTCCTCCATAGCTGTTGATATCCATGCTGTTGCTCGTCTTTTCTCCAAAAGCATCTTTAATTTTCCTGTAGGTGGTATCTATCTTTCCCCTAGTGATATATGTCTTCTTTACACTCTACGATGCTGCTTCAGTCTCTTGTAAAGCATCAAATGATCAGCCTTTCAATTTTATTTTCATCTTGGGGAGGAGGAAGAAGACACGGGGCTTATGGCGGTGGATACGGCAGGTAGGGAAATAATTCCTAAACTGAATGTATTTTCGGTCGATGTGAGGTAGGCAGTGAGACACATTTTCCGCATATTATTTCTAAGAATTCCTCCGAAATGATATGGATCGAGGCTGTTTACATTGTATAGGTATTTTTTCTTGTGTGGCAGCATGCTACCTGTTTACAGATTGGCAGCTACTAGTAGTGACTAGAATACACTGTTAGGAATTCAGAAGTTATCAGGGGTTAATTACACGGAGCAAAATGTTGCCAACAACTAGCACACAACCCAGAAAAGAGTTATAACGCTCGATGTGAAATGCTGGCCAGTAATTAAGTACCGAAGGATACAGTATTCTTATCTACCCCTCAGCCCTGTACATCGAGCAAGGAGCAAAAGAAACTAAGAAAAATTTGGAAAAGACAAAGTACAGGGAGACAAAATAAAAACGTTAAGAGGTCTGCCGATAGTAATTATCATAAAGACTGGAAGAGAATTGGTATATCATTTGAAGAGAATGAACCGCGTCTCAACAAGAGTATTTAACATAAACGAAAGTAAAATATTGGCACTTCCCGGCTTTAAGTTTTGAACATGGCTGCATAGTCAGTGACCGTTTACAAAGTAACATTAAAGCAATAGCATCCCTCGGTCACAAGAAAGGGGCTTTTGACCTAGGTCTCGGTGCTGCTGTGAGTGTCTTCATCAGATGTAAATCTCTCAAATTGGTATGTAACGTATAAACCTAAATATCATGCGATAAAGCTTTAGTCACAAATTTTTTAAAACAGAGTACATAAAGGGTCACTATGGGCTGCTCACACTCGTCGAGCCCATATTGGCTTGCCCTTTATGTAGTATGTTTTAAAAATTAGTTCCTACAGATGGGATATTCGGTCCCCAGGAATATCAGAAAACGCGAGCATAAACCATGTTCCGAATTTCAACAGTCGACAGACCTCAGAGAAATAGGCCTGTAGGTTCATGTGTCTGTTCGACGAACCTCTTCGAAAATTTAAATGATCTATGTCTCACTGCAGCCATCAGGAACACTTCGTTCCTTCAGATACCTATAGTACATTGCTGTTAAGAGGGGACCACGTTCTTTCCCATACTCTATGTCGATTGGCAGTAGCATCCCATCAAATCCTGTGCTCAACGATTTTAGTTGGTTCTATATCGTATAGCCACTGTAACATTACGAGTGTGTAGGTGAGTTAAGAGGCCCCCTATAGTTGGTGCAAGGTAAGATGAAACTCTAGAATGAGATTTTCACTCTGTAGCGGAGTGTGCGCTGATATGGAACTTCCTGGCAGATTAAAACGGTGTGCCGGACCGAGACTCGAACTCGCGACCTTTGCCTTTCGAGGGCAAGATCTCTACCAGCTGAGCTACCCAAGCATGACTCACGGTTCATTATCACAGCTTTACTTCTGCCAGTACCTCGTCTTCTACCTTCCTCGTTTCGGTCCGGCACACCGTTTTAACCTGCCAGGAATTTTCATATCAGCACGCACTCCGCTGCAGAGTGAAAATCTCATTCTGGAAACATCCCCTAGGCTGTGGCTAAGCCATGTCTCCGCAGTATCCTTTCTTTCAGAAGTGCTAGTTCTGCAAGATTCGCAGGAGAGCTTCCGCAAGGTTTAGAAGGTAGGAGACGAGGTACTGGCAGAAGTAAAGCTGTTAGGAGAGGGCGTGAGTCGTGTTTGGGTAGCTCAGTTGTTAGAGCACTAGCCCGCGAAAGGCAATGGTCCCGATTTCGAGTCTCGGTCCGGCACACCGTTTAAATCTGTCAGGATTTTTTTTTTTTTTTTAGATGAAACCCCTTGCAAAGCAATGCAGCCCCAGAGCCGATGTCGCGTGGCGGCCCGGCGAGATGTCGTGACCTCTCCGGGCGAGCCAGGTGCGTCAGAAAATGACCGGATGTGAGTTGACCCTATTACGGTGAATATTGGTGACGGAGGGTCGCTTAGGAAATTATGGAGGGTCAGGCAATTTTAAAGATAGCTAAGTTACAGCTGTCTGATATTAGACAATAATTCACAGTTGCACATTAATGTAAATCTGTATAATCGGAGATCTGAGATAAATGAGCAGAATGCAGCGACAAAACAGTATTGCAGTATCTTTTCACAGTGAATAAACATTTACATACTGATCTTCTGAATTAACAACTTTTAATCACTTCCTGTGATTTTAACGAACAGTGTCTCAGATGGTAGCATGGCACTATAGCTATCATCCCTGAAAACTATGCGTCTGTATGTATTTTATTCATTGATTTACGAAATATTTTACACCTGTTTCACTAGACAAATGTTTGTCAGAACATCACATTACCCACATTTACGCAGATAATGAATACAGTGCGATACTGTTATACTTGCATAGCTTTTTAATGAAAGTTAACTACTTAAACGGTAACTTTATTTAAATGTTGTTTCCAGGTGCTATTACAAAACTATGCTAATTTGAAGATGGTCAGTTGCGTGTGTTAGCAGACATCACAGTAGTAAAGAGAACCAAAAGACGCTTCTGTCAAGAAGGCATAAATAACTCTTTAAACAAAATTTAACGGCAGTTCTTTGTCATTTAACGTCAGTACACTTGAGCAAGAATACTTACGTATTTATTACTTTAAAAAAACCTTTATTTCCAGCCATTGTACACGGTCTGAGTAACATTTCTTTTATTTAAATATCATTGTAATATGTTGGTTTAGTGCGGAAATGAT
This sequence comes from Schistocerca gregaria, assembly GCF_023897955.1. Lineage (NCBI taxonomy): Eukaryota > Metazoa > Arthropoda > Insecta > Orthoptera > Acrididae > Schistocerca > Schistocerca gregaria. Next base: position 337,868,724 of record NC_064926.1, on the reverse strand, counting down.
GAGTCTACTCAGAACTTACGAGAGATATATTTTTGGTGGAGACAGCCTTCAGCCAATGAAAAAGTAGACAGTAGCAGATCACTACAGGAGTCAAGTGGAGACTGGGCCTTCTCAAGTGACGAGATCACTAGAGCAACACCGGACTTTATGTTGAATGCTTGAAGAATGCCGGTCTGCCTATTCTAAAGAGCATGATGCAGTCGTGTAGGTGACTGATTCTGGGCGATGAACGGACGCTATATTACTCACTTTATACTTCGACACGTCTGAATGTGCTCTGGAGTAGGACTCTATCTTCTTCCGCTCCTGTTAACGAACTGAGGATGAAGAGTGTATGAGCTACTCTTCTTTGTATCACTTGTTTCAATTGCTGATTCATCATGATCAATTCTGAACTGTTTTGAGTGGATGAATATTTCATGTATTGTGATCACGAAATGGACTTAGCTTTTGCATATCTTTGATTACTATTTACTTTGTGGATTGTGCTACCATTCTCGTAACACTTTCAATGTAACTTTACTGCATTTGTAACTGCATTTTCTGTCTGTAAATTTGGGAATTTGTGGTAAGATCTTATGGGATCAAACTGCTAACATCATCGGTCCTCAAGCTTACACACTTCTTACTATAACCTAAACTGTTCTGTGGTAGCAGGTTCGGTTCCTGCTACCTCGGATGTTTGACACTAGACTTACTTTGGCGTAGACAATAACTTTTTATTGGGACCCTTAAACAATCGTTTCCTGTCACAGATTTTGCAACATAGATGACTTATATCACGCACTCGAGAAAAAGATGAGAACATTGAGCAGCCATCTGACATGTGAATTATGGAATGGCACTTGGACTCTTTCAGATAACTGATTTTGTAACAATAGGCTTTAATAATACAGTACTTATGTATGTTGTAACACCCTTAATCTTTTCCTCTAAGTAATTCATGGTACAGTAGTAGTGTTAAGTGTTAAAAGCATTATTCGCGAATTTTCGTAGTAATATGTAATACTACAAATACATGATTTTGACTGATGGTCATCGTAGAAACCGGGGGAATCGGAGGGAAAAATCCTTGTGCAGAGCAGTAGATAGCGTGGCTGGGTGAGCTGGGTGAGAATGATCACGATTCGACATCCGTTAGTCGCAGATATAAGCTCTATTCAGTAATAGAGTTCCTATGATGACTATGAAGGCGAGTGAAGAAATAAAATGACGAATGCTGGAATTGTCCTGTCTGTAGTTCTAGTCAGGTCGCGAAAGCTATCACAATAAACCATGGGCGTACCCAGCGAGGGTAAGGGGGGGGGGGGGATAAGATATGCTGCATGTTTTCTCGGATTGTACAAGTGAATTCTTGTATTTGAAATGTTTATTAAAAGCAGTTTTTGACTGGTTTACTGTTTTATTTAATAAGAAGTGCTGGCTGTTGTCTCGAGTCCTTGTTTCCTGAGACTAGTGTGACCTGCTCCCCCCCCCCCCCCCCCCCCCCAGTTCAGATCCTGGGTACGCCCTTGCAACAAACTCATATAACGAGAAGTCATTAATTGGGTGGCTGTCATAAGTGTGCTGCGAACAGCAATAAAATTTGAAGAAGTGAACATAATTGATTACATTTTTTGACGAATTTGTTGAAGATATCTGAAACTAATTACTATATTTTAAGTGGATTCTAAATTAAAAATTATTAGTAATATTGGAATAACTGAAAAGATAAGAAGTAGGAATGTTGATTATATTAGCAGCATCTCTGATGGACTAACAGAACGGCGAAACTGATTTACACTCGTTTCTTGAGACTAAAGTAATAATTTCTGTATTCTTTGAAAGTGAAGATAGAAACAGTTATTTAACAGTCTTTGGTATAGTGAACAGATGTACTTAAAGTAACAAAAGGTACTTGAATTTTTTAGGGTATACTACTTCCAGTTTAAGATATAACGCCTGTTTCTGTACATCGAAACGTCTCCAGATTGCTGTAACGACGGATCAATACGTATCTTTAAACGATAAGAAAGTCAAGTTTTTTCGCTGCTAATAAAACAGTAACTATCAAGCCTTCAAAGAACAACAAGTGAAATTAACCTGGAACCCCAATATGAATTTATACTTTCGACGATTGTAGCGGTACTATGTTAGCGTGCAGGTTCGTTTTTAAGAAATAAGTCGAAGCACGCAACTACACCAATGTAGAGCAAACTCTACAAGGCACGTGTTGCAGGTGTTGTATACTGAAGTTCTGGTGTCATGGAAATGAGTTTGGTGTTTTTTGGTGTGGTTACAAGTTACAAAATTATCAGTACAAGATGTCCACCAATGCTATCGAGGTTTTTTCTAATGTACCACCTTGCACCTCGCGGTACATCAATAAACAGGGCTAAACATCAACATATAGCCCATATTTCTCTGCGAAGTGGGAACGCTACAAAGAAAAGAATCTTACGGCTGAATATAGTGCTACACGTTGACTTAATGGACAGTCCGGCAGTTTTGCGCTTGACAAGGGTAACAACTTAAAACAGGATTTTACGAATGCCTCAGCTGTAGCCAGTGGCGGTAGCTTTTAAATCTGCC